>NC_056728.1:1004330773-1004535773 GCF_019279795.1 Protopterus annectens
CAAGCAAAGAGCTATGTGATGTGTGTATGGAGAGAAAGAACAAACCAGTCTGGGAGAATCAAATTAATACATGTGATGAGAAAGTATGGCTGGGGAATAGCATGCAGTGGCAAATATTGCATGATATACTGCATCAGTTATTCTAGCACATTTGTAGTGAGGATGTTGAAAGGTGGGTCAGGTGGGGGAATGTTGACAGGCAAGTTGCCTGGGAAATATGACTAAACCTGCCAAAAGGCCTCCAAGAAGGAAGAGCATAAGAACTGTGTGGTTAAAAGTACAGACAGTTTGGTGGCGTAAAATGCAGTGGTGGGCTGGTAAAAAGAGCAAATGTTGCAAATTTGTTGGATACATTGGAGAAATGGTGTATAAATGAGAAGGAGAATCTGCTATCATATTGAGGGATGGGTTAATATGTGAGGTGAAATTTTCATTCATTCAGTCTCATTATTTCAGTACTCACACTAGTGAGTCTTAGAACTAAAAACAGTTTCTGAGTTACAAGTGTATGGCAAAATTCACCAGCATCTTAGCCTCTTTCATTTTGGGATTAAGAGAAAGCAGTCAAGCAGAAGGGCACTGATAGTCCAAAAGGGAGAGGGCATGATATTAGTAGTGGATGGGTGGATTAATAATGAAATAAGGTGAAATTAAAACAAACAAGTGATACTTCCTTATCCGTAAAGGAGACCTGTGTAAAATGATTTGTGAGGCTTTAGGAAGGAAATGGGTAAGCAGTGCAATGATAAGAGATGGTAGCTTTGGACTGCTGGGGAAGAAGAAGTAGCATGAGGTAGGGTACAGAGGCCATGGAGTTACAATTGCTACAGTGTTGTAGCCATGTACAGTTGAGTATCTTTTTGTTTAAGAAAAGGCTTAGTAGCCCAGGGTTTCCAGGATTTATAGAGTAAGAAGAAGGGGGACTTTCTTGTTTTGGGGTAAAAATTATGGAGGTCTTCCTATGGCAGTGATAGGGGTGGAAGAAGACTGGACTGCAGTATTTTCAGGATTAGAGGGGAGGAGTGTGTTCCAGCTTAGCTAAAGGTTATAGGGATAGTTCTATATGCAAGCTCTATTAGACCCTGTTAAGTGCCAGGGAGCTACTGAATTTGGTATATGGGTCTAGCAAGCTTGCTCTCTACTTCCTGATACTCATCTCTCTACAGAGAAACTGGGCTGATCAGGACCTCCAGCTAAGGAAAGAATGGATTGTAGGGCTCATGCCCATGCTGAAAGATGCCTAAATCCCTGCTAACCCCTGGGGGCCCTAATCTCCTTGGCACCTATCTTAATTTAATTGGATAGTTATTCCTTTATTAGGTGACTGCATATGCAAATGTTTCATATGTGAAAATGTTGTGTTACTTTATCCGTATTAAACAAATAAAAGCATATTTATTTTAAAAAAGCATAATTCTACATTGTGACACTGGAAAAATGATTAAAAACCAAAAGTTCTGGTCTGCATTGAATTAAGGACTAAGTAATGTCTTTGGCTATCTTCAGTTCATGTTTGCCTGCAAAACTCTCCCTAAGCTGTTTTCAAAGCATGAAAATCAATTTGCAAACAAAACTGAGAACATACAGACCTCTGCTACTGCCGTAGTCTTATTTTTCTTACTAAATAAAAAACCTTTTCCATTTTGACTTTTGGGTAAGCAAATGCCTGATATCTTGTATCACTCCTTTTCCTATTGCAGAGTCTCTTCTTGATTGATAGCTGTGCTTGAAAAATAAACAATGCCTTCTTCCATGGTAGTTGCAATCAGAAAATGCACAACTAATTACGTTGTGATTATTCCTATAATGTACCATATAATGAAGTTAAATTAAAATAACACATGCCTCACTTTTTTAAAATAATTGTTGTGTGGTAACACTTCTTGCTGTTATGGTCTTTTTGAACTGAATTGATTTACTGGGGATGTTACTGTGACGTGTTATGCAGCTTCACATTGTATTTTATTGTATACCAAAGCATACGCAGTGCATTGCACAAGTTTATTTTGTACCTCCGATACTATGTTTTTTAAACAACCAATGTAATGAATATTTCTAAGTTTATCATTAAAAAACAATGCTGGTAGGAAAATAATTAAGGTCTGTCAGATTTCCAAAGTCCGTCTTTGCTGGTGCATTGTTTTTCCTATTTATTCATGCATTTATTTTATAAACTTGCCATCAGTGTTGTAAATGTTTCCAAGTTCATTTTGATTGTCTGCTCAGGTAATTGGATCTGACTCTAAATTACGCTATTAAACTAGTCAGATGCTTGAATTAGCTTGTTTGCTGTATAATTACAAGATGACCACAGGCATTGATATTTTAAATAACTTTACAGTTAGTCAAAAACTTGTCAAATTAAGCAACATAAACAATATGACAGGCTGTATGTATTACTGTAAGTTTATAAAATGCATTCATATCCATGACTAATGGATTCATCTTAATGACCATCTATCTGAAACAGCTGAGCAATGCAATACATTGGACATGGAGACATGAAGCTGTGCGGTCTCTTCTAATATGTTTTAGGTTATTTTTCCAAGCAGAATAGATCATATCAAGATATTACAGAATTAAACCAGATGAACCTTTCCAAGTTTCTTTTTCATGTGTGTGTGTGTGTGTGTGTGTGTGTGTGTGTGTGTGTGTGTGTGTGTGTGTGTGTGTGTGTGTGTGTGTGTGTGTGTGTGTGTGTGCGTTTGGCTCCTGTCATCACCATCATGATAATATGTCTCTCCTCCTGTGTTAGTCCATTGTACATTCCCTTCTTTCTTTCAAGTGACGGAGACAAGGGCCATGTACTGGTAAAGCTGAAGAAGTGTGATGAAGTCCTTGGCTGAGCTTGCAACCTCTGTCTTTCCGTCATGTATAGGGTGCACATCTGAGGCCTTCCCATGATGATGGTCCTATAGAATACGTAATACTAACTCCTCCTCCTCCTGGGATGTCTGAGCATCTGTTGTTCATTCGTACCACTCTTGACTTGTTACTCTAGTGCATTTATCAATAACCAGCCTGTGTTTCTAGGTAGTTTTTTTGATTGTCCTGCCTGATACACACTGGACTAATTGTAATGTGTTTTTTATATTAAAAAGCCTGGGACTGCATTTCTTTTTGGAGTTGAAAGTGACCTGGTTTGTCTGAGCTGGGGATCACACAGGAAGGCTTTGACTGGTCAGAGGGCTATATTCTTTGTTTAGTCAGTTTACTCTGCCTGTATTAATTCAGCATGTTTCACAGTTCTTGGATCAGTTTCACAAAGCCCACAAACACTTGGCTTGTATCCTGTATAACCCTAGCACAGATAACAACATTATAGTGATTTTTGCAGTTTTATATGATATTTAATAGTACTGCTGATACTGTATTTTCAACGTATCCATTGTATATTCTGACCTTTATTATTAGTATCATGCTTTGTTCAGCCAGCTTTCTCTGGTGCATTGCTGCTTATCATGCACCAGCAGTTAGCAGTGTCCTGTATATATGCAGGCACACAGAACTGAAATGTTCCATCTGAAATTTCGGCAGTATTTACTTGCATGAAGTGTAACCAGTTTGATCACTGAGGAGCATCCCACCCCCTGCCACGAGTTTGGCCTTAGAAAGTCCTGGTGATAGTCTATCCTCTTATAGCAACCAGTCTAGCCAGCTGTAAACCCCTCTTGTACCATGCCGTTGTAGAACACAGGAAAAAAGATTTGTAGTAATGAACATGCTCTTCCATTTTATCTCTGCAGCCAGTCTGGTGGATATGGGCATACTGAGTCAATGCACAATTATCCCATTATTTACTCATCATCTTCATCAAAAGCCCCTCTTTTCCCACTTTCTACATGGGGTTAGGGCATCATGTCAACTGTTGCAATCTCTCTTTATTCAAGACCACTCTCCTGCCTTCTTCAACACTCATGCCTGACTGTCGCTGGTCTTCTCTCACGCAATCAGGCCACCTCTTTGCTAGACACCCTCATTTCCTTTTGCCTTCTTCCTGTCAATCCCAAATCTTCTTCACCAGATTGTCTTCTGATTGTCTGCACACATACTCAACCTCCTGTAATCTGTTCTTTTTTACCTTTTTCTGCAACTGGAGATACTTTGGGTTCTGCTGTTATGTCCTCATTTCTTCATCTGTCCCACCGTGTGCATCTTACCACCCTTCTCAGCCACTTCATTTCCATCACCTCTAGCTTCTTCGAGTGCTCTGCCTTTACTGCCCAGGTTTCAGTACCATACAGTAGTACTGGTCACACCACTGCTTTGTACACCTTACTTTTCAGCTACTTTGTCATTCTTTTTTCATATACTACAACTGATACTATGTGCCTGTTGGCTGCAGCCACACTGATTCTAGTTCTGACCTCTTCATTCAGACTTCTCTTCTCCTCAACCACCCCTCCCACATACTTGAAGCTGTTAACCTGTTCCACTATTTTCCTTCTATCTCAATCCTCAGATTCTTCTGAACTTTATTTGATGCTATTACAACTGTCTTATCTGTACTCAGTTTCATTGCATGTGCCCTCAGTTTTGCATTCCATTCCCCTATGCTTTGCTGACATTCAGCAACTTTGATGATCTGTCCCCTTAGACCTGTTTGCTATTGTAGTCCATCATCAGTATGAACAGCAGCAGACTCAGAGCTACTCCATGGTGCACATCCATTCCCACTGGGAACTCCTCTGTGAGTCTGGACACTGTTTCTACTTGAGTTATTGGGTCCTTGTACTCAGCCTGCACTAATTCTGCCAATGTTTCTGGGACTTTAAACCACCTCAGGACTGCCTAAATCAGCTTTCTTGGGACCTTATGATGTGCTTTTTCAAGTCTGGGAATACCCATTTGAATTCTTCTGTCTAACTGAAAATATTGGACCAGTTGTGCTGCATCCTGATCTGAATTCAAATTGCTTATGTCCCATTTTTCTTTCAGCTACTCTGTGTATTCATCTGTCATTCACCCTATCCAGACCTTTCATGCAATATGACAGGAGTTTGATACCTCTGTATTGCCCACAGTTGTGAATGTCCCCTTTGTTCTTAAACACTGGCACTTCTATGATTATTCCCCAGTCATCTGGAATAGACTTTTCTCTCCACCCTGCTTTGAGTACCCTCAGGAGCCATTTCTCCCCTATCTCACCCAGCATCTTTATCATATCTGCTGTGACTCATCTGAACCTGCTGCTTTCCCTGACTTCATTTTCCTTAGTGCTGTTCTTACTTCTTCTATGGTGGGCTCCGTCTCTTCTTTCATCATAGGCTATGTCTGGAGCAGTACAGATGCTCTGGAATTTTCTTCATACAGAAGCACTCCTTCTATCTGTCTTTGATGGCCTGTGGACTGATGAGCAGGTTGTTGCTGGCATCCCTTATGATGTGCGTCTGACTATCTTTTTTATCTTTCTGTCTTTGCCTTGCAACCTGATATAATTTTTTGTGCCATCTACTGACTTACTTTCCAGAAGCTGGTAGAGTGGCCTTTGAAGCCCTGTTCTTTGTGATTGCATCTCCTTTCTTAGCTACTTTGTTAGCCAACCAGCATTCCTTCCTAGCCTGGTCTGTCTTTTCTATCTCCCACTTTTTCCTGAACTCTTTCTTTCTTCTGATGACTTCCTGAATGTCCACATTCCACCACCAGCTTTTCTTATGTACCTTATTTCCATTTCTGGCTTGGTCACATAACTGTTCTGTAGTCCTCACACATGCTGTTTTGAGGCACTGCCATTCTTCTTCAATTCCTCCTATTTGCTATTTTTCTTGATGTATTAGAGCCTTCAGTAATTCCATGAACTGGGTGTGGTTTCTCTCCAGTGAACCTCTATGTCTTCAGCCTGGTCTCTGTTGATCCTAGAGCCTTCTCTGACCACTGCTTTTATCTGACTGTGTCAACCAGAGATTTATGCAGTGGGCCAGCTGTTTCATGGGTGATGACTCTGCAATCACTGATTCAACCTTTGTTGCATGTTGGCCACTGTTGTATGTGATCTTGTGAGTGTCTCTCTTTCATTGCCACATGTTGGCTACTATCAAGCCATTTGCCAGATGGAAGTCTAAAATAGCCTGTCCTTCCTTCCTTATTCCTGGTACCCTACCCATGTGGACCCAGGCAGTCATCATATCCTGTTCTGTCTGTCCAGATATGGACTTTCAAGTCAACCATTATTAATGTCAATTTATGTGCTTTATCTAGTAGGCCCTGCAACTGAATGCACTCTTTTCCTCACTATCACAACTCTGCTGTGGGGCATAGGCTGAGATTATGAATACTGTAATATCATTAGGCTGCAGTCTGATTGCTATGCATCTGTCACTGACTCTGAAGACATCCCTCACTGTCTTCTGATGCCTCTCCATCACCACAATTCTCACACCATTTCTAGCCTCCTTCTGAGTAGTAAACTTTGAATCCCAAGCCAAGTAGCTTTGCTGAACTGTCCTGACATCTTGTTTCCTGGATACATAGGATGTCCAGTAATCCACTTCCAAGGTATGTCCTATGAATGAGCCTACATTAAGTGTAGCAATTCTTAGTTCATATTTAGCAGGTTGATTACATTTACATCCAGCTTTTGCTCAACAGAGCTATCCCAGGTAGCCCAAGCTGGGCAATTGCACACCAGCCAGCCAGTAGCTCATTGACTCAGGGCTGCTGCGAGCACACACTGACCAACAGGGGCACATGCACCCTGGAGTGGGTTGGAATAGTCCAGGTCCTCAACCCACTTATCACTGGCAAATACCCATGATGATTTGGTGACATTTCAATATGAACAAATCATCTAGAGCCATATTTTATGCAGTCAAGTGGCTAGCACTGCCAAGATGTGCTTTTTGTGATCCATGTTCTCCTGTCATGAGGATACTGTGCACCACAGACATTTATACAACTCTTCCCCTATAGATCACCATGTAGATTCTGTGCTGCTGCCCACAGATCCATTCTTTAGTGAGTCTGAGATAGAAACATTCAACCTGTTTTTCAGAAGTGAAAAGAACCCCACAGAGACACCAAGAGAGCATGTAAACTCCAAACAGGCATTGACCAAAGGTCAGGATTGAACACTGTACCTTGTGGATCGGAGGCAAAAAACCTTAACTATTTACTGGCAACCACTTAATTCTTAAACAAACTGATACTTTGTGTGAGAAATGTAGTTACATAATGTTACATAATGTCACTGGAGGTAAGGGTCTCACATACAAGCACAGGTTATCAGTAACACACACACTTTCTGTACCCACCTCACACAGTACAGACCAGACATATGAGGTATATACCCACATATGCTGAGGCTCTTAAATGTAACCTCACTAAGCCACAAAGACTTTCCAGACATTGCACAAACAAAAATCATCCACAGCAAACCCAAAAGCATTCCACAAAATCAATACTAAACACAACACATACGGACACATCTTACGGTATCTCAGCTTCTAAGCCCATAAGGCACAACACCATACAATTCAATATTCTGGTCATAAGAGACTCCATTTTGAGACTAACAGATGTCCCACTCAGCAGGCTTAGTAAGAAGACAGTCACAGTCAGCTGTCTGTCAGGGGCCAGGATCCGTCAGATCGTGCACACTCCTAGGTCATTGAAACACAAGTATTAGTATGCAGAAGCCAATTAGTGCCCTGGGCCAGTACAACAAGTCACAGCTGATCGGCCATGGATGGTGTTCACCTGTCTCCCACCATATCCACCCCCTCTGCCTTTTTTAAGCATTACCAACCTAATAAGCCTACTGTGATGCCTGTGCACTGGCCCAGTAATCAAGGAGCCTTAATCCTCACCACTAACACCAGTGAGAGACATGCACATTGGGAGGATAACAAGTATATACACAGTAAAGTATAATTTCCCTCAAGGGCACACAGAGATCACAGTCAGTCTGGGGCTGGTTTCTCCCTTTCTCGCCAGATCCCTAGTAAGACTCTCCACTGGCACAGCTATAGGGTTCAGATCTCAGCCGTGTAGTCATGCCAAAACCTCCAGTACCCTCTCTGTCCAACCAGTGCTTTGTGTCCCTGCCCAGGTAGCTCTCTCTCACACACACACACACACACACACACACACACACACACACACACACACACACACACACACACACACACACACACACACACACACACACACACACACACACACACACACACACACACACACACACACACACTTTGACATTTAATTTATATACAAACAGACAGACACTTCTGAGAAAGGTTTGAACAGGTTCACTAGCTATGCCTCCTTCTGCCCAGGCTATAAGGTAGTAATCACTGCCACCAACTACTCTTATCACTACTCTAAAGGCCCTTACCAAAGGGTGTCCAATTTTACTGTGCAATGTTATTATTATCCAATTGGTAAGTGTGACTAAGACCTGAAGGTTATTTAGAAGTGGCTTGTACAGTATCACCAAATACATGCAAGTACTCCAAGAGCTTAAATGTCTCTACACAAAACAGCCACAGTTAAAAGGTTTTAAAATATTTAATGATAAATAATAAACACAAGACAATACTCAATTCAACACAGTGACAATAGAGAGTTCAGAAATCACAGGAAATACTTTAAAACAACATTGTAGGACAGTCTCACATAGATATAGAAAACAGCTAGACTAATCTTGCTATGCTCCTATATATCTCTAAGAGAAATACTAAGATCTAAATCCTACTTACAGAGCAAAGTGAGTGCTGGTGAGATGATGTGTTCAGGTTCAGAAACAAATACAAAATGCACCTCTTTCCCTCTGAGATAGTTGTTAAATTGATAATACACATTACTGCTGACTCATCTCAGATCACATCATTCTTGTCACCTCTGATTTAGTTCCCAGGCTAACAGCACTTACAATTTAACATTTCTTTGTGATCTGTAGCTGCCAGGAAGTCACAGAGCAATAAAATACACTTTACATGCAAAACCTAGTAATTATCTCTGTCTTAAGACAATCGAAAGAAACTCCTATCCCAGACATCCTGCCACTTAGCTTGAGATCACACACAGTCATAAAATTCTTTACTTATCAGCTTATTTGCTTAGAGTTTGCAAGTTAACTCTGTATGCCCCAGTTTTCTACCATGAAAACATACATTACAAAGGCATAGAGTTTAAACACATTTCTGCTTTCTTCCAGCAGGATGCACTGTGGTTACAATCTTGAAGCTCAGCACATAACACAGTTTTCTTACATTTTTGAAACAAGCCTGTGGATCATATTAATATTCACAAATTACATAGAATTATTTACAAAATTCTGTCTAGCTGGGCTGGCAACCTCTCAGTTTATTACACCTACTGTCATAGCTAAACAAGCCCAGGAATGCCTGAAGGTGCTACTGCTCAATGCCAAGATCTAAATAAGAAACTCTACTCCCCACAACCCCTTTTCATCTAGGAGAATGTAGACCTCTGTGCAGTTACTGAGACATGATTTAAAGATATGGAGGGCAACCTGGCAGTGCAGGGCTACAATGTCTTTTGCACATTTACACCAATTACTGCACAGGAATGTAAAAAGTTGGAGGTGGCTCCATTTCAACAGACCTCTTCACTTATTTATTTTAAAAAATCAAGGTAATAACCTGTGTCATGTAGCATATTCTTTAAAATGTTGATTTCTTGATCAAATATTTTGTTGTTCGATATTAAACAAGATAAGTATATTATCTGACCTCTGACTAGATTTCTTTTATGCCACATCTGGTGACAGCTAGTATAATGTAAGCAGTTGTTTGAAAATGCTTTCTTTCTTTCTGTAAACATTCAGTTCAAACAATTCTGTACCTAATTTTTAGATTTGCTTTCATCCAAATAATTTATTGAGTCATAATTCATTTCCTGTGCGAATTTGAAAAAAATCCAGTCAGTTATTGATGTAATAAATAAATTCTTTGAACCTATTAAATGTTGAAGTCCATTGTAATGCCCATGCCCTGTCCCATTAATCAAGGAGCCTCAATCCTCACCACAAGCACCAGTGAAGGATATACACATTGGGGGGATAACAAGTACACACACGGTAAAGTACAATTTCCCTTAAGAGCACACAGAGATCACAGTCAGTCTGGGGCTGGTTTCTCCCTTTCTCTCAAGATCCCCAATAAGTCTCCCCACTGGCACAGCTATTGGGTTCAGATCTCAGCCGAGTAGTCAAGCCAAAACCTCCATACCCTCTCTGTCCAACCAGTGCTTTGTGTCCCAGCCCAAGTAGCTCACACACACACACACACACACACACACACACACACACACACACACACACACACACACACACTTTGAGATTTGATTTATACATAAACACACAGACACTCCTGGGGAAGGCTGGCACAAGTTCTCCTGCTATGCCCCCTCCTGCCAGGCTATAAGGTAGTAATCACTGCCACCAACTACTCTAATCAGCTACTAATAAGGCCTTTACCAAAGGGTGACCAATTTCACTGCGCAATATTACTGCTATCCAAATAATAAGTGTGACTGAGCAGCAAGACTATTGGTGTGGCTTGGACAGTATCACCAAATACATGCAAGTACTCTCTAAGAGCTTAAATTATCTCTACACAAAACAGCCATAGTCGAAAGGTTCAAAATATTTAATAATAAATAATAAAAACACAAGACAATACTTATTCACTCAACACAATGACATTACAGAGTTCAGAAATCACAGGAAATTTGAAAACAATATTGCAGGATAGTCTGACATAAATATAGAAAAACAGCTAGACTAATCTGGCTAAATTCCTATCTAACTCTAACAGAAATACTAAAGTCAAATATCCTAATTACAGAACAAAGCAAATGCTGGCGAGCTGATGTCAGCTTCAGGCAAAATCCAAAATGCTTAATTCTCTCTCTATGAGAAAGTCTTAAATTGATAACACAGAACTGCTGAGTCATTTCACATTACATCATTCTTCACACTTCTCTGGTTTAGTTTCTCAGGCTCACAGAACTTAAAATGTTAACATTTCTTTGATCTTGCAGCTGCTAGGAAACCACAGCAATAAAAGACACTTTACATGTAAAACCTTAGTAATTATATCTTAAATTAAGACAACAGAAAGAATTTCCTGGCCCAGACATCCTGTCTCCAAGCTTAAGATCAGTCACAAAATGCTTCACTTATCAGCTTTCTTCCAACAGAGTGTACTGTGGTTACATTTCTGAAGCTCAGAACATGCACTGTTTTCTTTGCATTTGTCAAACAAGCCTATGGATCATATTCATATTTACAAGGACATAGAATTATCTACACAATTCTATCTAGCTAGGCTAGTAACCTTCACATACCTCCACCCCCCCAGAGAACTCAAGCTAGTAAGCCTTGAGAAACATTGCTTGCGGGGGGGGGGGTTAGGTCTATCTGAGTATACTTTATCCCATTCCCTGTCTTGGGAGCCCATCTGCATTGGCAATGCTAATCCCACTGTGGTGCTCCACTGACATATCATATGCTTGCAACCCTAGGCACCATCTTAGCAACTTGGCATTTTGCTGGCTGGCTCGATGTAACCATGTTAGAAGATTGTGATCTGTAACTATTTCCTTCCATACAGCTAAGGCTGAAGTTTCTGCAGTGCCCACATTATGGCTAGGCATTCCTTTTCTACAGCTGCATAGCATTCCTCCCTAAGTTGGAGCCTACGACTGAGACAAACCACTGGGTGCTCTTCTCCATCTGAAGAAATCTGGCTAAGTACAGCCCCCACCCCATGGTTTGAAGCATCCACATGCAGAATAAACTCTTTGCTGTAATCTGGACTGGCTAACACAGGGAGTCATCCCAAAACTTCTCTAAGCTTCTGGAATGCCTGCTCACATGCTGTGGTCCACACTACCTTATCTGTCTTGTTTTTCCTTGTCAGGTCTGTGAGGGGAGCAGCTATGGTACTATAATGGGGACAAACATTCTGTAGTACCCTGCTGTACCTAAGAATGCCTTCACCTGCTTTTTGGTAACATGTGCAAGTCATGCCTGAATGGCTTCCACTTTGGCAGGTTTTGGCCTGATCGTACCACTCCCCACTATATGTCCCAGGTAGGAGACCTCTGCCATACCCACCTGACATTTGCTGGTCTTAATAGTCAACCCTGCCCTCTGTAGTTGGCCCAGCACCTCCCTGATATGCAGAAGGTGCTCTTGCCAAGAATGGCTATAGATGGCAGTATCATCTAGTTAAGCAAGGGCAAACCCTCCTGCTCCTGCTAGGATATGATCTACCAGCCTCTGGAAAGTTGCTGGGGCATTTTACTTCCCAAAAGGCATCTTTGTGAACTCATACAAGCCAGATGGAGTCACAAAGGCTGACCTCTCTCTAGCACTGGGAGTCAAGGGTACTTGCCAGTAACCCTTGGTAAGATCATTGGTGGTAAGATACTTAGCCCCACCCAGCTTCTGTAGACCCTCATCTGTCCTAGGCATGGAGTAAACATCTGACTCTGTATTACTATATAATTTCCTGTAATCCACACAGAAACTGGTGCTACCATCTTTCTTCAGTACCAGCACCACTGGGGAGGCCCAGGGACTGTTGGACTCTTGAATTACCCCTAGTTCCAACATTTCCTTTATCTCCTCCCTCAGAGTCTGTTTGATTCTCTCAGCCACCCTGTAAGGGGCCTGTCTAATGGGCCTTTGGGGTGCTGTATCCACCTGGTGCTGCACCAGGTGAGTGCACCCTGGTTTCCCAGTGAACATGTCCCCAAACTCCTGTAACACTGCTCGGGTTTCTCGAACCTGGGTAGGAGACAGCTGCTGGGACATTGCTACCCCTTCCATAGAGGTGTCAGTCCAAGCCTCACTAAGGAGCTCAATCACCAGATCTCCCTCAGACTCCTCCTGCAATCCACAACAAATACTCAGCACAAGGGCCTCCCTATCATGGTAAGGTTTCATCATGTTAACATTGTACAATTTGTGCCCCTGCCTCCTGCCTAGCAGTTCTACTATGTAGTTAACATCACTGATCTTCCTTACCACCTTGTAGGGTCCCTCCCAAGCTGCCTACAGCTTGTTGTGTCTGACAGGAATGAGAACCATTACCTGCTGCCCTACAGCATACTCTCTAGCTCAAACATTCCTGTCATACCATACTTTTTTCTGTTGTTGGGCTTTTGCCAGGTTCTCCTGGGCCATGCCCATGAGTTCCCTGAGCCTTGTCCTGAGGTTTAGGACATATGCCACAACAGACACCTTGTGAGATTCACACTCACCTTCCCACTCATCATGAATTAAATCTAGAGGTCCTCTCTCCTTTGCCCATACAGCAACTCAAAGGGTGAAAACCCTCTGGATTCCTGGGGAACCTGTCTGTAAGCAAACAACAGATTGGGCAAATATTTGTCCCACTCCCTCTTAAACTGGTCTGCAAATGCCTGTAGCATGGACTTGAGTGTAGAGTTTAACCTCTCAACAAGACCATTAGTTTGGGGATGGTAGGGGGTGGTCTTAGGTGCTTCACCCCACAGTACTTCCACAGACAAGCCAGCAGGTCTGACATGAAATTGGCACCTCTGTCAGTCAGCATTTCTTTTGGGAAACCTACCCTGCTAAAAACCTCAAGCAAATCATTTGCCACCTTTTCCACCTCAATGGAGGACAAAGCCACTGCCTCAGGGTATCTTGTAGCATAATCTACTATGACTAGGATATATGTTTTCCCTGTGGAGCTTAGGGTACTCAGTGGCCCCACAATATCCATAGCTACCCTCTGAAATGGCTCCTCAATCACAGGCAAAGGCATCAAAGGAGCTCTCACCATGTCTCCTGCCTTGCCTACCTTTTGGCACTGCTTACAGGTCCTGCAGTACCATGTTACATCTCTAGAAATTCCAGGCCAATAGAATTTCTGCATAATATGTATCTTTGTACGTTTTATGCCCCTATGACCTGCAAAGGCAATATCATGGGCTATGGCTAGAAGCACCAGATGGTAGGCTCCAGGCTACCAGCTGCTGTATTCTCTCACCAACTATCCATCCCTCAGGGGTCCACTCTCTATACATTAATCCTTTGTCCCAGTATACAGATTCACCCTTCCCTTGACAATCAGGTGCCTCACTAATTACCTGCCTCAGGCCTTGTAATGTAGGGTCTAAGAACTGAGCCTGTCTCAACTCTCTCTCTCTGTAACCCTTCCCAGCTCCCCTTCCACAGGAAGTCTGGTATCCTCTGACAGTGGTGCTTCACTGTCAGCCTAGGTACTACTACTCACCTCACCCTTACAGTCACTCTGTCCAAGGGAAAATCAGTACCAACAAGCAGCTGTGGCTTACCTTCAGTCTCACTGCTATGGAGTAGCTCCCTCCCTGAAGTAGCCACCTCACCAGTCATGGCTTTAAGTATGTGGCCTGACTGGGTCTCCCCCAGGGCTACCAGACCCACTTGCTTTTCCCCAAGCCTGACTGTGTGTAACTGCATGAGCACATGGTACTGCGTTATCAAAATCATTCCCTATCAGGACATCTGCAGGGATATCCTCAAGCACACCTACTTGCTGGCTTCCTTTTACACCCTCCCAGTCAAGCTGAACCCTGCCAAAGGTATTTGGAATGGGGTCCTTCCTAAAGCTCTGACTGGAGCAGACTGCCCAGGCAAGTAGTGCTCCTCTGTAACTATTGCAGGCTTCACAATGGTTATGTCAGAGGTTGTGTCTCTGTTAGCAGTGGCCTCTTTGCCATTCACTATGATAGGATATAACCTCTGGTGGTAGTTTGGTACCCTTGTTGTCTCAAGACAACATGCTATTGGCATTTTGTCCTTCCCACTTACTAGCTCCCTCACCTTTTGTACCCAACCTTGCATCCATGGACATCTATATTCCACATTGCCCCACTGGTTGCATTCAGAACATTTAACCCTGGGACCTGGACATGTATCTGGACTAGTGGCTTCCCCCTGCTACTGGCAGATTCTGTTGGGCAGTCTGGGCTGCCCACCATGGGGTCCTTTAGACCCATGAGCAGCACTGGGTGTTCCTTTCCTGTGCAGTGATGCCCTGCTTGCTAGATATAGTTCTCCCTTCTTCCTCAACTCATCTGAAGTAGCACATTATCTATCAGCTAACCAGATCTTCATGTCCTCAGGCAAAGTGCTAAAGGCTTGTTCCCTCACCAACATGTCTGACAGCCCTTCAAATGTGGTGACCTGACATCCACTCACCCACCTATGAAAATAAGTGCTTAGTTCAGCAACATATTCACACACACTTTCATCTGCCTTGCGTCTATGCTTAGAAAACCTTTTCCTATAAACTTCAGGTGTTAGCTTAACAAATTCTAGAAAACAATTCTTAACAGCAGTATAATCAAAAATGTCATGATCAGATATCTTGGACAACACAGTTACAACTTTATCATGGAGTAAGGGGGTCAGGAACCATAGCCAGAGCCTTTGGTCAACATCATATTGTTTACATACCCTCTCAAACATATGAATGAAACTATCAAAATTATCCCCATCTGTAAACTGTGGAAGAAATGTACTGACCTTTTGTGCTTCTGGGGTCTGGTTACTCCCTTCCCAATTACCTCCATGACTCTGGCAAAGAGTCAACCTCTCCTTTTCATGCTGCCTCTGCTTCTCCTTCTCCTCAGATTCCAGGCATAGCAGTTTCTCATTCTCTTCAGCCTGTAGACATCTCAGTCTCTCTGCTGCTTCTGTTTCCAAATGTCTGGCCTCCAACTCAAGCCTCTTTATCTCCAGATGAATTTTTAAGTCCTCTGCAGAAAGGTTGAGCTGTCCATTCTCTGAGTGTTGTACATCTCCACGGCCAGTCTGATCATCCTCCTGGTTGCTATTCTCTGATGCATCTGTGACCAAAGCTGCTATCATGTCTGCTTTAGTCAAGTTTCCATGCACCAGTCCTTTAGCCTGGCACATCTCAGCCAATTGGCTCCTTGTCAGCTTACTGTACTCCTCTGCTGACATGCTTGCCTACGCTCTCTGACTAACTAACTAACAAAAGAAATAAAGAAATTGTGATCTGAACTCTGAATATTCACTGCGTGGCTGATTTAGAGTAAAAAAACACTTTCAGTGATCACTGTACACAAGCTGAAGGAATTCACTATCCACACCACTACAAGCCAATTAGTATGTGATGTGGCTAACTCACCACCATCAAACAATTAATATCTGATGTGGATATCCCACCACTGCCAAAAATTGATATGTGATGCCCGTGCCCTGGCCTAGTAATCAAGGAGCCTCAATCCTCACCACTAGCACCAGTGAGGGGCATGCACATTGGGGAATAAGAAGTACACACACACAGTAAAGTACAATTTCCCTTAAGACCACACAGAGATCACAGTCAGCCTGGGGCTGGTTTCTCCCTTTGTCTCCAGATCCCCAGTAAGACTCCCCACTGGCACAGCTATTGGGTTCAGATCTCAGCCTAGTAGTCAGGCCAAGACCTCCAGTACCCTCTCTGTTCAACGAGTGCTTCATGTCCCAAGTAGCTGACACACACACACTTTGAGATTTGGTTTATATATAAACACACAGACACTCCTGAGGAAAGCTGGCACATATTCTCCAGCTATGCCCCCTTCTGCCAGGCTATAAGGTAGTAATCACTGCCACCAACTACTCTTATCAGCTACTAATAAGGCCCTTACCAAAGGGTGACCAATTTCACTGTATAATATTACTGTTATCCAAATAGTAAGTGTGATTGAGGAGCAAGACTATTGGAGTGACTTGGACAGTATCACCAAATACAAGCAGGTACTCTCTAAGAGCTTAAATTATCTATACACAAAACAGCCACAGTTGGAAGGTTCAAAATATTTGATAATAAGTAATAGAAACACAAGACAATACTTATTCATTCAACACAATGACATTACAGAGTTCAGAAATCACAGGAAATTTTAAACAATATTGTAGGATAGTCTGACATAATATAGAAAAACAACTAGACTAATCTGGCTAAATTCCTATATAACTCTAACAGAAATACTAAAGTCAAAGATCCTACTTACAGAGCAAAGCAAGTGCTGGTAAGCTGATGTCAGCTTCAGACAAAATCTAAAATGCTTAATTCTCTCTCTCTCTGAGAAAGTCTTAAATTGATAATGCATCACTGCTGAGTCATTTCACATTACATCATTGTTGACACTTCTCTTGTTTAGTTTCCCAGGCTCACAGAGCTTAAAATTTTAACATTTCTTTGATTCTGCAGCTGCTAGGAAACCACAGAAATAAAAGACACTTTAATTGTAAAACCTTAATAATTATCTCTTAAATTAAGACAATAGAAAGAGTTTATCCTGTCTCTGAGCTTGAGAGCAAACAGTCGCAAAATGCTTCACTTATCAGATTTCTTCCAGCAGGGTGCACTGTGGTTACATCCTGAAGCTCAGAACATACACAGTTGTTGTCAAACAAGCCTGTGGATCATATTCATATTTACAAGGGCATAGAATTATCTACACAATTCTATCTAGCTAGGTTAGCAGCCTTCACATATCCCCCCCACCCAGAGAACTCAAACTAGTTTTTCAAGTGACCCTTGAGAAACGTGGCTTGAGAGGGTTAAGTCTATCTGAGTATACCTTACCCCATTCCCTGTCTTGGGAGCACATCTGCATTGGCATTGATAATCCCACTATGGTGCTAGGCTGGCAGCCTTCACATCCATAATATAAATTTATCATCCAGAAATCTCAAATACATTTTACTATCACATCAAAAACCAGTTTTAGACACAAATCTCTTTTCCTGTCATCACATTATTATTTTTACACATGTGAGAGCCACAGAATCTCCCATGGCTATGCCATTTATTTAATGGAAATATACACTCTCAAAAAATAACAGTTTTAAAAAATGTATTTGTCATAATGAATCGAGGAAAGCACTTTTCAATTTTACTTATAACAGCAGTCTCCATCAAATGATAATATTTAACATTATATCCATTAATGTCAATAGGTTGAACAACCCCATGAAAAGGAATAGTGTCAACAAATATTTAATACTACATAAAGCAGATTTTGCATTAATTTAGGAATTTCACTTGGTAACAGAAAATCTAAACAAATTAACCTTTAAGGATTATAAGATTTTTGGGAAGTTCAAACTACAACCACAAAAGAAGAGGTGCCCTAATTTTACACAGAAAATCAATCTGAATTTCAGAAATAGTTGACTCATACTCAAGCAATGATGGCATGCTTGCTTTAGTTATACCAAAAACTCGATAAAAAGATGTACACTTTTGCAAACACCTACTGGATACCGGGTAATGGGACTTAAACTGTGAAAAATCATTTAGATGCCATAACATTAAAGTCTAAAGGTGAGTACTATTAGCAGGTGATTTTAATTGTATCTTGTCCTCCACTGTTACTACAAGCTCTAAGCCCTTCAAGATGTCCCCTGTTGCCAAGCACTTGAACAACTACATAAAAGACGGAAACCTAATTGACATTGACAGTATAAAAATATTATCTTCCCTGAAGCATTCTCACTACTCTTACAGATTTGCACATAGACCAACATAGACAAAGTCTTTGTAACCAGTTCTTTACTTGCCGAACCTGATAATGTAATGCTGACATCATTCCCTATATCTGACCACAATGCTATCACCCTCAATGTGACACCTAATACTGACCCCTTAAACTTCTGCCAAAGACTACCTGTTTATCTAGTAACAGTACAAGGATTTAAGGAATGGTTTCTAGATGAAATAAAGCTTTACCTAGATGTTAATAATAATGGAGAGGTTTCAGATATTATCCTATGGGACACTTTAAAGGTAGTCTTACATGGTAAAGTCAAACATTGTTGTATAAATAAAATGAAAACATGGGATAAAAAATGGTAGACATACAAAAAGAAATTGATGAACTAAAACTAAAAACTTACATCAAATGACAAATCTGCTTTAGCTGATATTTATTATTTATTTATTTATTTATTTAAATTTGTTGACCGGGAGTGTCCGACTGGACGTAGGTCCATTTTCAGCGGAGGCCCGGAGAGAAAAGCTCCACAGTAAAATAAACAGACAGTAGTTACACTGGATTACATAGCAATTAACAATTTAACATAGCAATTACTTACAACATATTTACAGATGAAGAACATAGTACATCAGTAGACAACTAGAATCTTTATATGTGAAGTACATAACAGACATTAACAAATGTTACAATGAGAAGTTCCTGCTGTATAATAAGTACTAGGCTTATGAGCATCTGAGCTTGCTATAATCAATGTAGTTAGTGGAGTGGAAAGAAAGGTAGTGGTTGGATGGGGTGGATGATATTAGAGTGGGAGTTGCAAAGGCATAGCCAGCATGTTTTTAGGTGTGCTTTTAGTAAAGTTTTGAAGTGGGTGCATGATGGTATGGAGGTAATTGTGGGTGGGAGTGAGTTCCATAATTTGGCTATGGCGCAAGAGAATAGTATATATGTATACTGAACAAAGAATATCAGGATATCATGCAGCATAAAATATCAATAAATCTGGAAAAATTCAGATTACAATCCTACTCAATCAATCCCAAGAGTATGCACAGGATTCAGATTAGATCTAAATATTTAAATGAAAAAAGTCATATAAAGAAATAATATACACTAGAAATAATCAGACTATCAAAGTTACAGATCTAAAAACAAATCTTATGTTTTAAAAACCATTACAAGAATATTAATAATAATAACTCATCTACAATTGATAAAAGTATAGACACCTTTCTTGCTAATAATATTCAAAAGAAGCTATCCAAACACAATATTAATAACACAGATAAACCCTTTTCCTTTAAAGAATTAAAGGAATAAATAAAAACTCTTAAGACAAAAAAGGCACCAGGGTTGGATGGTTTAATTCTGGAATTTTACAAACTTTTACCTGATAACATATTGAAAATCTTACTCAATGCATTCCAAGAAGTTAAAACTACAGCAAATATCCCTCCCTCATAGAAATATTCTATCATCTCTCCCATCTTAAAACCAAACAAAGAGCCCAAACTCTGTACATCATACAGGCCGATTTTTTGCTTAACATTGATTGCAAGATATTCAGGTATATCTTAGCAGACAGGTTAAATAATATTCTTTCAATATTAATTCATGAAGACCAAACCGGGTTTATCAAAAACAGAAAGGTACAAGACAATGTAATTAGATTACTGTCCTTAATAGACTTAGCAAACAAGAAAAAATGAGCTTTCTATTTTAAGCCTTGATATAGAAAAAGCTTTCAACACCCTAAGTTGGCCATATCTTTATAGGATTAATTTAAAAAAAATATATGAAAAAGTCCATAACCTGTGTGGATCTTATCTATCTAGCCCATTTGAAATATTAAGAGGTACTAAACAAGGATGGCCCCTCTCCCCATTACTCTTTGTCCTGGCTATTGAGCCTCTTGCAAATTATTTTAGAAATAATGACAGTGTTAAAGGATATAAAGTGTCAGACAAATTATCCCTCAAGACAGAACTGTTTGCTGATAACCTACTAATAAGTTCTAATGATATAGAAAATTAAATAGATCACCTGTTACATAATCTAGACTTCTTTGCAAACATCTCTGGTTTAAAATTCAATCACAACAAAATGCAGGCACTTCTAGTGAATAAAAATGTTACAATGAAACTTAGAACAAAAAGAGACATAAACTGGGAGGGCATGCATATTAAATACCTAGGTATCATTATTGAATCTAATTATGAAAAAATCACTCACATCTAATTGCCAACAACTTATAAACTCAATTACTAGTCTAATAGACAGATGGAACAGACTCTTCTTCACATTTGAAGACAGACTAACTTTAATCAAAATGATACTGTTATCTAAAATCTTAGTCATTGGTCAAGCTCTAATAATTCCCCCACCTATCAAAATTAAACAGAGAATTAATAACTTATTGCTCAACCTCCTTTTGTATCCCCCAAAGAAACAAGAATTTCTCTTCTCTGGCACACCACAAGCTGGGATGAAGGAGGTATAGGGTTTCCAAATATTGATTTTTATTTAAACTCCACATTTATTAACATAGTGTTGCTTTGGAGTAATACTTCTTATACATCATATTGGAAGTTAATGCATGAAACCTTACTTCTTAATACCAATAGGACATTGCTTGAATCATATACTCAAATACATACAAACATATTTGTATGGATTTTAAAAATATACATTCAAAGTGAAAGGTCAAAACTTGTTCTCACACCTCTTATATTCCAAACATTGCTGTTGTTTAAAAAGTGTATGTTTTCTAATCAATTAAGAATTCATTAATAATTATGTTTCCTATTGCTTACACAAATGAATGTTTGCTATCTTTTGATACTCAGAAAATGTTAGAATTTAAGAAGGGTGACCTATTATATTGTAATCAATTTCTCTCAGATAATAAAATAGGTTCTGCAGACTAATTGATTAGCAGATATAATTTGCAAAATTGCAATTGGCTGAACATCCAAACTTGTAAGGATTTTATACATACTAAGCACGTATCCTCATTAGAGGCATACGATAAGAGTAACTTAAAAATCTTGGATTTTATCTCAACAGTTATTACTAGCTCACCCAAGAACACTTCATATATATCTGTTATTTATAAAATTCTCAGAAATGATTTTAGCAAAACAGATTCCAAAAAATCTTTTTGGAATTATTCAAATGAAGTTCATAGACAAATATTCTCAGAAAAAAAGATAAAAACACTTTTTTACAGTCGGTGAAGGAATCAACATCTTCCCTGTTCTGGCATGTATACACATGGAAATTTTTACATAGATGTTTATTCAGCTCATGTAGACTAGCAATAATGTACAAGAAAGATGAAATGAAATGCTGGAAATGTGGACACCCTGATGCTGACTGGATACATATGGTTTTTAATTGCAATATCTTTGTAAAGCTCTATAGAATGACAACTGTATAATTTCTGACTCTGTTATTCTTTTCAATGTTCCTGTTCCTGGAATCATTCCTAAAAAACAAACATTTTTACTATGGTCTGCCCTCTCTTTAGCAAAGAAAATTGGGTACTTATCTATTATCGCAACCAGATTTGTGCTGTTGCGAATTTCACATACTTCAGAAGAAAGGAGGCCAGGAAACACTGCTAGGTCGTATTCACAGTGTTTACTGCTGTGGAATAACTTTGCATTACCTTCGTTAAAAGAAACATTTCTGAAAACCCTCTTCCTGTTTTAAAATGCATTACAGATGCACAGTTGAATTGTCATGCCTGCTACAGTACTGACAAACAGATTCTTTTCAGTGAGTGGAAGGGATCCTTCAGAGAAGGCAAACTCAGAGACAGGAAGGATGGTTTAGGTTAATGTTTTATTTTTAAAATGTGTAAACATATGATCAGATCCCACTGAAAAAGAATGCTATGTGCCACTAATGACATGAAGAATTGCATCATCAGGCAGTAAGATGTTTTCCGAAGTGTTATTAAAAATTTTTTCAGGAACTGACTTTGACTGTTTCTTTCATTTTGTGCAAAGTATGGACATTGCTTCCCACACGGGGACAGTTTCTTAGCACCTTAAGTGAAAATCTTGAGACATACACTAGGAAAGGCAGCAATCCTTGGCCTTGAGATTTTTAAATTGTAGAAGGTAACGGTGTTTTTCATGAGTCGCTTTCCCTCAGCTGACATTGCAGTGAGAAATGCAGCTATTGTAAAGCATTTCAGCAACGTGGAGTTACAGGAGCAATGAGGCGCGTCATCCTCAAGTACAACGTTTCACCCGTACTCCTCTTCCTGTCTCGTCCCCACTGTGACAGACTAATCCTTAATTCTTGACAGACCCCTTTTTAGGTTAAGCAACCTGTTTCCTCACACACATACCAAATTATGTCAGTGCGGACATTTAGTTGCGATAATACGTAAGTACTGAAAATTGTTACTAAAAATTGGAAATCCCAGTCTACTTCTGTCTTTAAAGTTGAGTTTATTCATCTTGTGAAATACATTTGTAAGAATGAGATTGCTACTATAAAAGCAAGGCCTAACAACACAACTCATCATTTAATTGCTTGGACAAAATTATCTAATCTATTAGAGAAATATTAAGTGTTATCCTATGTATATTGTTTTTATAGTTGCTATGGACATTGTATATAGTTTATTTGTTTTTTTCTTGTTACTATACTGTTAAGTTATTGCGTTATAAAATGAATAAAAACATTTTGGGAAACAAATTATTTTTAGCACTGTTTCCATGCATTGTTGAATTAATACAGTTCCTTGCTGCTTGTACCCCTTGTTTTCTAGTAATGCTTTATGGAAACATTCCATCCCAATATCATTAGAAAAAGGTCTATAACATCAGTTGTGACAAACAATGCATGGAGAGTATTATGTGATCAAAGACAACTTATTCAAAATGTCCCAAGAATCTTTCAAAATATGAAAGAAACTGAACATTACGTTCTTAAGTTTCTTGTCTGCAAACAGTGCTAAAGGCTCTGTTTCAGAACCTGCTGATGAAGCTATGGGGTGCTGAGGTAGATCAACATGGTTCTTATGAATTTTAGGTATACTGAAAATGTTGGGGACTACAGGATATTTCACCATAAGGAAATTAATAAATTCATGGTTAAATTCAAAATAAATTGCCTTTAGACAAACATAAATCAATGTATCTGTATGCTACATTGATTTCATTTTACAGTACTGGCAAATAAAAAGTGCCATCACTGAGATATTCTAACATTTTTCCTGAGTAGTCATGACTGTTAATGATTACTAACCCCCTTAGCTGTTTTCATTATTCTAATAGATTTGTCCACCTTTAAAATATACAATAGGGTTCAGCTTTGTTTAAAGTATATTACTGTTTATTGTTTTTACATATTTAACGAATTTCAGATTTACATATCCTTTCATAAAATGATAAGATAGGTTTTATGGGGGGATTAAGTGTGCTCCGTCTTTTGAACACCTGTTGTTGATTGATAATTCTTTGTCCTTAAAATATAAAGCCACATTTAACTTTTTAATACTTAACTTTAATTCAACCAATAACTTTGTTATATTTATTTGGCCTGCTGAGAAAAAGGTGAAGCCCTTTTGAAACAAAGTTGTAATATTTTTCTCTTTATCAAGATGATTCAATCTGTACATTATTGAAATCAAGTACAGTACCTTTGCCTAAAGTATGGGCTACCATCTCCTGCGCTGACCACATCTTCTTCCATGTGTTGTCTAATAACTCCTTGAGTTGTTCCAATTCCTTGTCACTGTTACATAGAAATTCAATGTATTGTTGCTATTCATCTGTACATGTTGTCTCTTGGCAGCCAACTGCCCAAATCTGCATGGAGGATGTGTATTGTCTAAAAAAGTCCTCATTGTTGACTGCCAAAAAGATTGTTTTTTCAGCAATGCCATCATAAACAATGTTTGCAGCCCTGTCTGTACCCCCATTTTATACAGGTTTTTATAAGCTTTTTTCAGTTCATATTCATGCTTATCTCAACAATTTTTTTTCTGCTTATGCTTGATAATAACATCACTCCTTTAATCCACCTTGGTGAAAATATTTTGGGATTCCACCTTATATGATGGAAATAACAAATCCTTTGGAATCATCATCATCAGCAGCAGCAGCAGCCCCCCCTTTTTCCCATTTTTCTACATGGGGTTGGGGTAGCGTGTTAACTGTCGCCTTCTCTCTTGATTCAGTGCCACACTCCTGCCTTCTTTAACACTCATGCCTGACTGTCACAGATCTTCTCTCACAATCCATCCACCTCTTTCTGGACATCCTCGCTTCCTCTTACCTTCTTCCTGTCTGTCCCAAATCTTCCTCACCAAATTGTCTTCTGCTTTTCTACACATGTGCCCAAACTACCATAATCTGTTCTCTTGGATCTTTTCTGCAATTGGAGCTACTTTGGCTTCTGCTCTTATGTCCTCATTTCTTTGTCCCACAGTATGCATCCTGCCACCTTTCTCAGGCACTTAATTTCCATCACCTCTACCTTCTTCAACTGTTCTGCCTTTACTGCCTAGGTTTCTGGAACCATACAGTAGTACTGGTTACACTACTGTCTTATACACCTTACTTTTCAGCTTCTTTGGCATTCTTCTGTCGTAGACTACACCTGATACTCCATGCCAGTTGGCTGCAGCCCCTTTGTTTCTAACTTTGAACTCTTCATTCAGACTACCCTTCTCCTCAACTACCCCTCCCAGGTACTTGAAGCTGTTTACCTGTTCCACTATCTTCCCTTCTATCTCTTTTCTCAACTTCTTCTGATTTCTCCAGTTTGCTGCCATTACCACCGACTTATCTGTGCTTAGTTTCATCCCATGTGCCATCAGATTTGCATTTGATTCTTCTATCCTTTGCTGAAGTTCTAGCTCAGAGTCTGACTGTACTACCACACCATCTGCATATACCAGCTTTGTTGATCCGTCCCCCTCCACCTTGTTTACTAATGTAGTCCATCACCCGAGCTGAACCCTGATGTATACCCGCTCCCACTGGAAACCCCTCTTTGAGGCTGACCACTGTTCGTACTTGAGTCATTTAGTCCTTGTACATAGCCTACACTCTACCAGTGTTTCTGGGACTTCAAACCACCCCAGTACTGCCCAGATCAGCGTTTTTGGGACCTTGTCATATGCTTTCTCCAAGTCTAGGAATGCCCAGTTTGACTCTCTCCTCACCTCTAGCTTCTACTCAAGTATCTGTCTCAGTGCAAACATCAGGTTAATTGTGCTGCATCCTGATCTGAATCCGAACTGCTCATCTCCCATCTTATATTCTACTACTCTGTGTATCCATTTATCAATCACCCTCTCCATAACTTTCATGCAATGTAATAGGATTATGATGCCTCTGTATTGCCCACAGTTGTGGATGTCCCCTTTGTTCTTGTACACTGAAATGAGTATGCTTATTCTGCAGTCATGTGGGATACGCCTTTCTCTCCACACTGCTATTAGTACCCTCAGGAGCCATTTCTCCCCTATCTTACCCAGAATCTTTATCATACCTGCTGTGACCTCATCTGAGCCTTCTGCTTTCCCTGACTTCATCTTCCTTAGTGCTGTTCTTACTTTTTTCTAGGTTGGGCTCCTCTTCTTCTCTCATCATAGACTGTTTCTGGGGCAGTACAGCTTCTGTGGGGTTTTCTTCATTCAGAAGCTGCTGGAAATACTCCCTTCCATCTGCCTTTGATGTCCTTTGGACTGGTGAGCAGGGTGCTGCTGGCATTCCTTATGAAGGGTGTCTGACTATCTTCTTTATCTTTTTTCTTTGCCTTGCAACCTGATATAGTTTCTTTGTGCCCCTTACTGATTCACTTTCCAGAAGTTGGTACAGTGCCTCCAATGTCCTATTCTTTGCTATTGCAACTTCTTTCTTAGCTTCTTTGTTAGCTAACCAATAGTCTTTCCTAGTCTGGTCAGTCTTTTCTGTCTCCCACTTCTTCCTGCACTTCTTTATTCTTTTGATGACTTCCTGGACTTCTGCATTTCACCACCAGTTTTTCTTATGTATCTTACTTCCATACCTGGCTCGGCCACATATCTTTTCTGCAGTCCTAACACATGCTGTTTTTAGGTGCTGCCATCCTTCTTCAACTCCATCTATTTCATTCTCTTCTTGGGGTGCTAGAGCCCTGAGTAATTCCCTGAACTGTTATACTTTCTCTCCTGTCAACTTCCAGGTCTTCAGCCTGGTCTCTGTTGACCTTAGAGCCTTCTCTGACCACTGCCTGCAGCTGATTGTGGCAACTAGTGGTTTGTGCTGTGGGCTAACTGTTTCACTGGGGATGACTCTGCAATCATGGATTCTAAAGACCCCAGTGCCTTTTCCTTACTAGGAGAAAGTCTACCTGAGTTGCATGTTAACAACTCTTGTATGTGATCATGTGAATGTCTCTCTTTCTGAACCATGTGTGGCTACTATCAAGCCGTTTGCCAGACAGAAGTCTAGAATGGCTTCTCCTTCTTTATTTCTGTTGCCCCACCCATGTGGACTCAGGCAGTCCTCATATCCAGCTCTGTCTGTCTCGATATGTGCATTCAAGTCACCCATTATCAACACCAATTCACATTGTCCTGCTTTATCTAGTAGGCCCTGCAACTGCTGTCTGAATGCACTCTTTTCCTCACTACCACAACCCTTTGGAATGTTTGTTTGCAATTCCTCAATCTCCTGAAACAGGTTTTGCACTTGTCTATCATAATCTTTCATAATGATGGATATGAATTTGATACCTGTTCTGTCAAATAATTCCAACAGGTTGTGATGCATAATAGACAATTCCAGAAGGCCATTAGGGTAGTTCTACAACCTGAGTCCTTTTGGGACCTGTTTTGCAGATATGCTATAATGTACACAAACATTGTCCAAGTGTAATAACCTCAGCTTGATTTGATAAAATTAGCCTCCCAGGCCAAGGACAATCACAAAGCTTTCTTCACAGGTCAAGGACAATCACAAAGCTTTCTTCAGCTATGTCCATGACATTAATGGCAATGCACAGCAGTGTGCCAAATTAATTGTTAATGATGCTACCTATATGGAGTCAGAAGATATAGCAAACCTCCTGGTCAACAAATTTGCTCTAAGTTTATCCCTTCTTTCTTCAGACAACTCTCAGAAAATACCCATATTCATAACTCCCACAACTATCACCAGATAGCAGGTATTCAAGTCACTTTCCAAGACAAGAAAACTGCTTTGATGAATCACAATAATATCCCAGGATGCCTTCTTAATAGCATTAAATGTGAACTATCAGGGACACTGGAAACACTATTTAGCCATAGCCTCCAAGTAGCCTTTGTGCCAGATGAATGAAGGACTGCAGCAGTTATCCCACTGCACAAAGGTGGGCTATCCACTGACCGAGGGAATTATCAGAGCATAAGCCTGACCAGCCAGATATGCAAAGCTATTGAGAGAATAATGATGGAGTAGGTAGCCTACAAACATTGGACACAGAGCAGTTTGAGTTTGTCAAGAGCAAAACTTGCTCACTCAACCTGGGGGACTTCTTCAAAAAGGTCATTAAAGCAATGTATGAGGGCAAAATAGCACATACTGCCCACCTCGCCCTGGAATGGTGCTTGCCACAATACCCCATTTGGACATTGCAGAAAAGCTCACTAAACTAGGTATAAATTCCATTTCACCATATGGGTAGCCAGCTGGGTTACACTCGGGGTACAAGACATTAAAAGAGAGAGTCTTCTTCCACAAAAAAGGCTTGTTACTATTTCTCTAAAGTCAAGGCTAACATCAAGGCCTCTGGATGACCACATTTTCAGATGACTGCAAATAGGGTGCAGTCACTGAATTCCCCCCAAGACATAAATATCCTCCAAGAAGGCCTGATACAGATTACTAACTGTTGCCAGATTCACAGTATAAAACTTCAAGCCAAAAGGTGATCATAGCATCTTTCAGAAAGAAGGCCATCCCAGTAAACTACTACATTGGTAGTACACCCCTAAGAATATACTCTTTAGTCAGGGATTTGAGAATGTATGCCGACAGTGATCTGGCATCTGACCACCATGTGTCTACTGCAGTGAGGAAATAATTCTGTGTTGCACAACTTATAAGCAGGGAAATGGCATCTAGATCTAAACATGTCTCTGTTCCATTGCACTGTCCTCTCATAAACCCAATCATCGAGTACAGTGCCCCCTTCAGTATGCACCTGGCCAGGCATATGCAATAAATAGAGTGTCCTTAGAGATTCTTCACAAAAGAAATAAATGCTGTGGAAAACAAGTCCTATGAGAACTGCCGCAGAGCCTTGTCCTTTTATTTGGTTTTCTAGAGGCTGCTGAGAGGAGACCTATGAGTAGTATACAAAGCATCGACCACCCAGCCTTAAAGGACTTATTGCACATCTGTAAAACAGCATCAGGAACACCTGATCCAGAGAATGTAAACCTTGCCTGCAAGTAGGACATACTGACTGACAGGTATGTGTCTCAAAGGCTCCCCCTTCTCTGGAACAGGCTCCCTATCCATGTGAAGTAAAGTTCATCCCTGCACTTATTCAGGTGGAACTTGGATCAGTGGACGGGGAACTGTAAATATACCTCTGGTCCGAGTAATGGGAAGCATGGCTAGCCTTAAAAAGGCCCCTTGGGTTGATATCCTAGTATTCTACTATGATATTATAGTCAGGGCCTCAGTCCTCTATGGCATAATACTGACACACTGCATTTCTAACCCGTTTGTTCTGGGGCTTAATACTGAAAGTTGGACACACATAACAACAGGTATTCTTCTCATCCAACATTTGAAATAAGCAAAAATTACTTCTGCAATGAAAGCACCTATTATGTATAGAAATCAGGTACAGAAATAACCCAATGTCTGAAAAGAAGTTAACATATTTAGCAAATTGCTCCATCAATGAGGTAGTGAAACTGAACTTCATGGATTTTAAAAGAAGTAAAGGAAAATTTCCACCCCTTTTTGACTGTATACATGAAATGATAAAGAACATATCTACAATATTCCACAATACAAAACACTTTGTGAATACATGTTGGTTTCTATAAAATAATCCAAACCCTTTCAGCCTTAATTACAATTGCACTGTAAAAATGCTTTTTTACTGTAGGCAGCAGAATCCAATACAATAGAGCTGATAAATGTTCATGTTTGACTATTTCTTCATAGGATAATCACTGTGTGTTGCTGCCAAGATCTAAGACGAGAGTGGCTCTTACTTAAAAGCAGATCTTAGTTGGAAGTTTCATGAATATTCTAAGACCAAAAGCAAAGTTTATAAAAAAAAAGGAAAAAGAATACCCAAGTAGCTGTTTTAGTGACTGCTTGGCCTCAATGGCCACTATGCCCTCTAAAGATATGCTGTGTGTAATAGAAAGCACTATAGGAAAGATGGGAAAGTTATACAGACTTCTATGAAACAACTTAAGACTAGTTCACTTCTAAAATAGATTGGAAATTCCCAGCAATGGTGACCTAGAGGGGTAAAGTGCTGAGTACAGCCCAGGTGGCCAAAGTTTGAATAGTGGCTTGCATAACTAACACTGGGAAGAAGGGATGGCATGTGGATAGGTACGCCCATCCTTACTGGAGGTTTGGAGCTAGCTGAACACTGTTCCACTAACCCTCAGAGAAGGGGAGTGATGAAGACAAGCAGCCTGAGGAGAGGTACCAGGGTTGCCAAACCAGTGATGGTTTGCAGGCTTCACATTGATTATGCAGAAGTATACACCTGGAAAGGGAAGGACATTATGGACCACAAAACTGAAGTTAGGTATTCAAAAAAACCAATGTTCTTATGGATGACATTCAGAGCACAAAGCACCTGCATGACACTCTGAATAATGCCTCTCTGAACAGCTGTTGTATCGGATCAAAGTGTAATCCCCTGAGCAAATTAATGAATATGCACTTAGTAATCAAAGGGAGGCTTGAAGGTTAGCAGACACAGGAACAAAGAATAATTTAGAATAAAATTTACAAGACGCCAAAAGCACACAGATGTCAAGACTGTATATGATATATCTATCTATCTATATATATACAGATATATCTATATATATAGATATATATATATATATATATATATATATATATATATATATATATATTTTTTTTTTTTGAAAAAGAAAAAGGTTGCACAAAACTCTTGATGCATGGAACCAAAAATGTAGAAAATAACATTTTTCCAGCACCTGTCCTTCTAGATATTTATTAGCTAAAAATCCACAAATAAAGGCAAGGGGCCCAGCAATTACAAAACAATCAAACCACTGTTCCCTACAAAAAGTTTCTTTTTCAAGACTTCAGTAAAGGGCACAGTGGTGTAGCGGTTGGCATTGTCACCTCACAGCAAGAGGTTCTCCAGTTCAATTCTTGGCTGGGGTGCATTCTGTGTGGAGTCTGCATGTCCTCCCTGTGTTCATGTGGGCTTCCTCTGGGTGCTCCAGTTTCCTCTCACATTACAAAGACATACATCTGGAGCATTTCTCCCCAGGCCTCCACTGAAAATGGGCTCTGTCCCAGTTGGACTTTCCCATAAATAAATGTTAAATAAATAAAATAGTTCAAAAATAAGATATAAATACTAACACATACGCAACATGAGGAAATGCAAAGAGTCACTGAAAAGTGTAACCGAGCCAAAATAAAAGCATTGGTCATGTATTGAAAATATATGCAAACTGAAGAGTTTTCACATATAAATAAAAATGTCATACATTCACATTTAAAACAACAGATAATACCCTTAATTTTTGTACACGGCATTACATGCAAATTATGGTACAACAATATAAAATACAAAATACAATGGTCTGGGTTCCATAAAGTTTGCGGAATCTGGTGCATTACGTCCATATCAGAGCTACAGTTACAGATAACAATGTAATACACAAATGTGCCACAGTGAACTCTGAATACTTCAGCACACAAAGAAGTATCTGAGTAGTATCGGCATACTAAACATTACCCACAAGTAATTGGTAAGTAATGAAAAATTGTTGTCAAAGCATAATGTGCATTAAAAAATTATGGAAAGATTCTCACAATTCAAGCATCCTAACAGTCTTAAATACATATCTGAAACAGAATCTCTCCAGTAAGCTTAAGGACACTTACGGAATATAACTTTAACATCGTTATTATATAAAATCTTAACTATCTAAATGTAAGCTGCATGGCATTGGCAAGTACTACATATCTTCGGGAAAAGCCGAAAGAAGAACAAACGGACAACATATCTTCGGCAATCTCTGCAGCAAGGTTAGAGACAACTACTGATATCCCCGTAAGTCATTTACTAATAAAGTATATCTGCTTGCATTTATGGATTCTGATGGACTCTGTAAAATTTCTAATAAAAAATGAATAAAGGCAAAGGGCAATCACAGTCACATTGCCAAAGCTAGCATTAGATAACAGTGGGTGTGGGACTTGCATGGGGAGCACAGGTAACGCACACACCCAAAGAAAGTGGGAGATAGAAAAGAAGATGCAGGGTATGGGTGAAGAAGAGGGACATTCAGGAGGGATGTTTGAATAGGATAATCTGAGGGGAAGTCAGAGGGGAATGGCAATTTTTTGTGGGAATAGGCCTTGATTTTTATTATATTTTTTTTAAGAATAGAAGGAATGATAAAGATAGGGAAAGAGGAGGAGAAGGCCATCACTGCAGGTATACCCACAGAGCAAATATCACAATAAATGACAGATAAAGGTTGAAAAAAAACAGTAAGCACAGGTAACTTACACAGACAGCACACTGTATAACAATGGCAATGGAAAAAGTAGTCAACAGGGCGAGGATGCATACCAGTCATGGTGAAATACAGAAAAACATATCTACCTATGCACTATCCTGTTACAATATGCTGTAAACTGTGTGCCAGTCATACCTGGATGTGTATGACCAGTGGTAGCACACATTGGAAAATAAGCACATATCCAAATAGTCTGTCAGCAGTGCAAGTGTAAGCCAGGCAACATAACAGATGAGCAAATATAGATTTAAGAAGGTTAGATAACTTCAGCAGAGAACAGAACCAAACATCCAACCATGCATATGAAAGGCAAACAACCATGCACAGTGCCAAACAGCAGTACTGCAGCAAAGCAGCAAAATGGCTGCTAAATACACAAGTAGGTGTACACAACTTAAACAAACATGTAATGGAATGCATATATGTGACATGTATATGCAATGTTAAAAGGCAACACACAGGTTTAGGTGTATAGGTATGACTGTCAGTGGCCCAAATGGAACGTACATGAAAGAAAGGTCAGTACATATACACACACTAATGACATGTAAGAATATATGCAAAAATCTATCACTACAGCTTAAAAACATATCAGGCTGTGCATATGAATTACAAAAATGTATACCATTTAACATACAAGTATAATGAGAACAAGGATGTATTGCAAGCAATAGCCAATGACTTAGTAGATGTCCTGCATCCATAAAATGGCCATATATTTCACACATGTTCACCGTGTTAGCAATGTAATACATGACAATGGTCAATTATTGCAACAAAGGCAAACATATCTACAAACTACAATATGGAAATATGAAGGTGGAAGAGAGGTAGACAACCTGGGCCCACCTCAAGGAAAATCAGGGCAAGGTAAATTGACAAATTGCAAATGGATGTTTACAGCACACAATGTCGATGCCAACCCAAAATACAATGAAGCATATGGCAAATGTATGTTACATGGGCAGACTGATTGCTAATGTCCACAGAAATGGTCATGTATGTACAATTATGTAACATCAACAGGCATAGGTAACAAAGCTAAGAATTTCAATTGCATACACATATCCTGTCATGAAAATGTTAACTAGACGTCCGCAGGTGTATGTTATGCTCCCTGCTCATTACTGAGTAGAGGACACTCCTGACAGCATCATTACATCACATCAGCAGTAAGTCAGTGAATGCTCACATGTCAAAGGTACAACTGTGTGCCAGTATGGATCTGACTATGTTCAGAGACATACAGACAATTTGTACAATTATTGGTGGAAGTGTGAACTTATATAAATAAGGAATGGATGTAGAAATGTAACATACAGCAAACATGGCATAATGCGCTATTACAGAATAAATTATCTGTACCACTGTGTATACCTTAATGCTACATTTTCTTTCAGTGCAGTCAGAAAAGGAGGACTGTCCATATCTATGACATATCTGTATATGACCTCACATGACATTAGCATTGCCAACAAATGGCACACCGCACAACATCATTCTAGTGGGACAGAATGAGAACTGTCATCCAAAACACATGGAAAATGACATGTCCTTCTGTTGCACATACATAATATGGCAATACAAAAATTTGAACCATTCCACAGTGGAAGTGCTGGACTATGGACAACATCTGTTGTCTGCCAGTTGCTCTCAGTAAAACACATTTACAAGCTAATTGTTGCAGCAGTAGCTGCAGGTTAACTGCCACAATACATGGACAGCTGAATTTGGGAGGGAAATATAACGTGATAATATGTGTCATGCATACATTTTAACATGATTAAATGTCACATGAGGATAACACATAAGCATGGCAGCTACATGGTATGCTTGCACAAGACTGCATATACACTTCAGTCAATTATGGCAATCAGCGGGTTGGCAGCATAACACAACTGGAGCACACAGAGAATATTTACAGACCTGAGACACCAGGCTGTTGGCAATGAGCTTCATGAATGATCTACTGGGCTATCTCCCTGAACGAGTCATGCATAGCCCATGCCATATCCAGGAAGAAGTTCCCCATCATGTCTCTCATCTGTGTTCAAAAAACATCAGTCACAACCTCCCGGATATCCTCCAGATAATCATCTTTGTTCCAGTCCTAGTGTTATTCCCCTCTGGGGTGCAGCAGACATGATGACTCAGGTAGGTGTGGGTCCAGCTTCCTCCTCATAACCATCATCATCATCATCATCTGAGGACTCTGGCAGTGGCCTGGCATGTACTCATCTACTGCATGTGATCGGCGAACATCCATGTCCCATGCTTTGTCAAGATGAATTAAAAAACACAACAGAAATGAAAAACATATGTCTATCACACAGCACATTCCCATGAAGTTTATCACTGCCTTAAATCTGAAACTGATGTGCACATCTGCAGTCTAACATACTTAATTAACATACCATCAACTTGAGAGTTCTGCAAATACAAATATGAGACTGAAGGTGTAGTAGCATACATCAAACTTATTAATTAAAACTCAGTTCAGTTTTAAATGGCACAAACATTACCAAGTAACAGAATTATAATCAACTTAACTTTTGCAAGTGAATGGCTCCTGATGCACATAATTTCCCTGTGTCACTTTCTCTATAGTTTGTTTTTGGGACCTGCACTGTTTAATAATGTTGTCTACCTCAGTAAAATGTTAATTTGAGTGTCTGACAGCATGTCATGCCCTTTCTTTTTTCCTTTGCATGTGTTCCCTGAGCTGTTATGTCCCCCACCCCTGATAGTCCAGAGGAAATATCATATACCACAATCTCCCCAACCATTACTAGGGAACAGGTTTTCAATGCACTTTCTGACTCCCAAAACACTGCATTATTTGGTCCCAAATAACATCCCAGGATGCTTAATAAATAGCATGAAACATGACCTCTCTGGTCCACTTGAATCACTTTTCAGCTGGAGCCTACAGTCAGGTTTTGTGCCCAATGAATAGAAGATGGCTACACTTATTCCCCTGCACAAAGGAGAGCCATCCATAAATCAGAATAACAAGGGGCCCATAAGTATGACCAGCCTCATATGTAAGGCCGTGGAAAGAATCATCATGGACATGATAAATTAGGACATAGATAACCTGCAAACACTGGACCCATCACAGCTCTGCTTTGTTAAAGGAAGGTTATGCCTGTTAAATCCAGTGAACTTCTTTGACAGGGTCACCAAAACAATGGATGAGGACAAAACTGCACACGCAACTTATCTTGACTTGGCTTTTTGATAACATACCTCACTCAGGCATTATAGACAAGCTCACTAAATTAGGTATTAACCCTTTTATCACCCACTGGATAGCCAACTATCCAGGGGGGAATCTGACATGAATAGATCATGCTGGAGAGACAGATATGTGTCAAAGATGTTGCCCCCCTCTGAAATAGACTATCTATTCAAATGAAGCAGAGCCCTTCCCTGACCATCTACAAGCGCAATCTGGACTGATGGATGAGAAATTGCAAATTCACTCCAGGGATGGCCCCCATGTCCCTTATGGATAGAGGCATTCTGTAAAAATAGTCAAAGCCCTGCTTGCTGACCCTTGTTGTCTTTCCCCTAGGTATAGAAAATGTGGTAAAATCTGGGTAAAACTGTCCAGGCTTGTAAAGGCTATTGAGCTAACTATGAACTGGCTCACTGATAGGACCCAGGAAGTCAAAAATAGGTGAAGCCACCACCACCAACAGGCCAGTCACTGGTGGAGTCCCCCAATTCTCTGTACTTGGCCCACTCCTTTTTGGCATCTATTTCTCTGAAATGGAAGCAAATGATGAATGTTTATGGCTGACTAAGTTTGCAGATGATTACAAGCTGGGGGGGGGGGGGGGGGGTTGGTATCATCAACTCTCCTGCAGACACTAGCATTCTGCAAGAAGGTCTATCTCTGATCAACAAATGGTGCCAAAGCCATAGTCTTAAACTCAATGCTAAGAAATGCATAATTGTACCCTTTGGAAAGTCAACCATCCTGGCTAATTACCATGTTGATAATACTCCCCTGAGAGTCAACCTAGTGGTCAGGGATCTGGGTACACATGTAGACACTAGCTTTATCTTCGACCACCACATGGCCACAGTGGTGAGGAAATCCTTTTATGTTTGTGCAACTTATAAGTAAGGGTATGGCATCAAGGTCCAAGTGGTCATTATCCCACTGTACTCTGCCCTTATCAGACCAATCATAGAGTACAATGCTCCCTTCGTTATGCACCTGACTAGGCAGATACATCAGAGTTTCTTTACAAAAAGAATACTAGATGTAACAAACTGCCTTATGCAGAGCACCTTAAAGCCCTTTCCCCTTTACTCAGTCTCCTGTAGATTGCTGAGGGGTGATCTATGCCTGGCTTACAAGGTATCCACATACCCCACACTTATGAATCTTCTGCATATTCATAAGTAAAACAGTATCAGAAATATAAGGTCTAAGAACCATAATTTTGTCTGTGAGTCAAACAGAACATGCTAGAAAGACAAATATGTGTCCTAGAAATTGCCCCTCCTATGAACAGGCTTCCCATCCATATGAAGTTGGTTTAATCTATTACCCAATTTAAGTACAACCTCGACCACTGGATGGGGAATAAGAAATTTACACCGGGCCTGGCACCCATGCCCTCTTCTGGACAGAAGTACCTAATGAAAGACTGGCCCTTGATGTCTTGTTTGGATACATGACATCATTATTTTTCTTGGGAAAACGTGGCTAGGCTTAAAAAGGCCCCTGGGTCATTAGCCTGGTAACAGTCTATGACTCTAGTATTCTATAAATTGTAGTATCTGCATGTGTTGAGTCATATGAACAGCCACCAAGTGACATTGTTAAAATGAGGACAAAGTAAGATGACAAAATTGTGAAAATTAGGCAAGCCATATAACAAACAATGGAGCCAGGCAGCATGATAATCAGCTAAACACACATCAATATAATGAATATAACCATAACAAATACTTATAATGTTCAATCACCACAGCTTATGACTCATGAGAGCCTAATATATGTTGTACTAACAATATTGTATGTGTACAACTGTACGTATGACTTACATAAATTAGCCTGCAAAATGCAAATATCTTGATGATGCTTGCTGATTATGAACTGCTGCAAAGAATTCCCTATATGCACAACTATCCACAAACATAAAATATAAGCAACAAAAACCACACAAGGTGTTCTAAGCAGATGTAATACCAATGATAAACTGAAGAGCATTCCACAAACTCTGCAATCGACAGTGTGAACACTGACAAGCAGACGTTCATTCAGACTGTGAAAAGACAGGCTACGCACAACAGATCAATCACTGGAACAAATAAATGTGCCAACCCATACATTATAAGTAGCAGCCAAAGCACCAAAACCTGTATGGAAAACATTCACCTCACAGTCATTCCTCTCAACAGTACAGATTTTATTTTATTAATTTAACATCTGTTTACCAGGAAAGTCCACTTTAACAAAGTAAATTTTCAGCGGAGGCCCGGGGAGAAATGCACCAGATGCATGTCTTTGAAACATGGGAGGAAAGTGGAGCACCCGGAGGAAACCTACATCATGCCACATGACCACAGGGATGACATGCAGATTCCACACAGAAGGCACTCCAGCCAAGAATTGAACTGGACAACATCTTGCTGTGAGGCGACAATGCCACCATTGCAACACTTTCTTTCTCTAAGAGGTTGAGAGGTATTCTTACAAGATGTGTGACAGATACACAAACCCATCTGTCCTTTAGGTTGTGGGCTACATTACAAAATCTATCTGCAGAAAACATGGCTTGATGCTAAATGACATTTCCTCATTTTTGGGTGTGATTATTGCACTCACCTTACTAATGTATGAAGGGTATTCAAGCATTCTAAGCAGTGCAAATGGTAAAGAGAAAAATGCAGGCCTGTAACAAGGATCAGATGCATTTCATTTAATAAAACAGAAAAATTAAGCAGCATACCTCTTTCTGTCCTCTGCTTCTCAAGCAAGGATGATGTAGTTCTCAAATAACACAGATATACATTTCTCAGATCAGGTTCTATAATGTTTACTTTGAAAGAACATCAGATAATTTCCATATACATTTTGCAATGTTACACATAGGCTTTTACATGTTTGAACACAGACTGTAGGATATAAGATTAAAACCTGGAATTGTAGCATACATCCAGAATCTAACCATGACACCTACCTAATCCATCTTGATTGAAAGTGTTTCTTTTGAATGTAGTGAAAAGACTTGGTGTTATGACATCACCTGGATGGGAGATGGTCTACTAATATGGTTCATGGCTTAGGATTTCAAAAGATTGACGTACTGGGCATGTAAGTAAATACTTAGTAAAAATTAATTAATGTCAGCATTGTGGCCACAAACATTAACAGCAATTGAAAACAAGCATTCCTCAGACAGTAGGACAGTGTCATGTAGCATAGAGCTTCTGTTAACAGAACCATAAAAGGTGCTCTATATCAGGGACACAGTAAGGTATGTAGGAGGACTGCATTTAAAGATATTCCTTGACAAAGTGTACATCGCAAAGCAAATGCATATAACACTATCTCTCTGTTCTGCAGTTCAGCTGTAACTCAGGTGTGGTTGTTGAAGTGAATTTAATAATTACTGATAAAATGACACTTTGTAGCACTTTTGAAAATAATACTATGTACGTAGCAAACTTTACTAACCCTGCATTTAAAGAGTTGCTGTTAATGGACCGTTATGGGTTGTGAGCATATTTGTAGGAATTTGACAACTAAATAAACATTAATATCAATAAGCAGTTATATAGAAAAGAATATGTGACTATATGTGAAATAAACCAAGATAACAATTTAATGATATGTTTCGCCTATGTGGATTTGAACCCACAGCACACCAAAATATAAGCATGGTGGCTAGTTTCTTTACAGGGTAGGCTATCACACAGCACAAACTTCCTTTTAACAAATAGGTATTGCTTTTGTTCATCTGAATTCCTGCACATAATCGATGAATATAGAAATTTCTGGCAGTTATTGGGCATTATACTCTAAAGAAATGAAAGCTATCAATGCATAACTGAAAATATACGTGTAATCAGTCGGACAGGCATTCCTCTTGGATTAAACAAATCAGATTATAGTAAGAATGGTCTCTATATTATGAGGAAGGAAATAAAGAAGTTATTTATGAGTTACTATTCAGACATATACTGCTAGACCAGGTGTGATATTGTTGTACTATAATGGATAACTATGAAACACATAGTCACCAGCAGCCTAAGTGCTATAGGCATCAGTCTTACATGATTATACTCAATGTGCGAAATGTCATTATATTTTGGAAAACAGATGTACATCTACAAGGTTGAGATTCATGTATAATAAACATTAGTAAATACTGTAAATTAACAGCATGGGAATAGTACCCATATCTATATGGAGAACAATTACCATATCTTCTTAATTACCCAGATGACCTAATTATCAGAATAGCTACTTGAGGGTTATAAAAGCCATCGATCTGGTATATATGGGACATGGCTTTATCTCTAAATTCCATAGGAATTCTCAGCTATATGTTGGATTGTGACACTTACTGTAGGATACACTGGCTGTCTCCGCACCTCAGCAACCCTCTGACGAAGCTTTTTCATGTCACTCCGATACAGGTCATCGTTAGCAGTTGGTGCTCCTTCACAATCCAGTTCCAAATGTCTGTCATTGCAAAGTGCCTTGGCCTGGCTCTCATCTGATGCTCCACTCCAGTGTAGATGGTCAGCATCTGAGTGCTGTCCACCCTGGTCCAACTGAGTGGCTGGACACATCACAACCTCCTGAAAGTAGCCATCTCTATATTCCAATGGAAAATGTAGGATAAATAAATGGAAAAATAGAAAATGCTCAATGACATCTCACTCATTTTGCTGGTATCAGTGGTCTGATCAGTAAATGTCTCAAAATCAGTATTAAAAAGTGGTGCTTATGTCATGTCATCAGATCACTGTAAGATAATTGGCATATGCTACACATGGTACTGTTTATTGATATCTATTAGATACTTGTACAGAGCACCTGGGCATTGTGACAAATTTAGAGAATTTACACAGATGTGAGCAAATGGGATTCAAAGCCTTGAATTTTAATTAACCTCATCAACTATGTATGGCACAAATGGTACTTACAGATGGGTGCACATTAGGTGCTCTAAATTTCAGTGATTCCTGAGCCAGAAGTACATAAGTTAAATTACCACCTGCTAGCATTTCTGTTTTCGGGAATATTACCTCCATTAACTTTGCTCATTCTCAAGAGTACCACTTTAGATTTATTTTTATTAAAAATGTGTGTTTTAAGAGAAATGTTTGTAACTTACTGGAGTGATGTTTGATTTACCTTTATGCATACAGGTGTAGCCATCTTCATAAAAGACATGCAGTAATTTCCCATATGCAGTTGTATAGACAGATTTATATACTAAAAGTGAGCAGTACATAAGGATGATTTACAGATCATCTGTATGTCTAGTGGGTAACTGTATACTCTGCAGTGTAGGTACAGAAACCTACAGACTCCAACATTATTCGTATGTACTGTTATTTTGCCGTTATGGATATTTCTTCATTGATGGTTCTTAACAAAGGTTTGATAACTACTGGCTCAATATACAAAGGATCCATACTTTCTGTGGCCTACTTACAGATTCTGAGGTTTTCCAGCTCTTTCCTTAAGCTGTTTAATTGTTAGTTTGTGTAGTGTTTTAATGTGAAATGTATACAGACTCCTGTGGCATGATGCTGTTGTCTTTGGGCCTCCATTCAACAGATATATAGTGTAAGGTCTTCTACTACCAGACAGACCTTACAGAAATCACAAGTTATGTTGCTTTTATGACTGTTATGTATGCAGACATTGTTGTTACTTTTTATGTGTCACATTAGTATTTGTCACAGTCAGTGTTTCATAGACTTTTGCATTGCACAGGAATGTATACTGTCCATGGTGACTTACGCTGTCCATACAATCATCTGTGTAACTTGCCCCCACAGGAATATGATCATGTGCATATCATTGTCTTTCAGATAGCCAACAGACCTAGGGGTGACAATTTCTCCCCACAGGAAATCAGCATCATGCTAGATGCTTTGTGACAACATAGACGGAGACTCCTTTGATGTGCAGGCAACACAGTGGGCCAACCTCACCAACATGATTAATTTGGTTGGAGTCACATAGATCCTGTGAGGCCTATTGACAATGTTGTTCTGACATGATCTTCCATTCAGCCAACAAAATATAATGGTATGAGAGATAAAGGGATGCCACTGGCGGTGGAGAACCATTCACACCCCCCCCCCCCCGATGAGATCACAAAATTTCTTGCCTCCCTATGTATAGCGAGTAGGGAGTGTTGCATCCTCAGGGGTGGGATAGAAACAGGAGTTCAAAGCTGAACATGTACAGTATGTCTTACTTTCCATGATATGGATGACTATAGAGTAAATCATTGCATATTGCCATTGCATGCATATTCATGAATTGCCATTTTGGATTTCCACCAGCAGAACTGAACCGTTCACACAGATCCACACAGGGTGTTGATGATGAATGTAAGTGTAATTACATGTACTCATACAACTGCAGTACAGACAGAACAGTGCAACAAACAACATGTGTAATGATGCCTGCATTAATATTCACAGTCCATCTACTTCTGCACAACACCAGGAAGCAGCAGGTGAGTATCTCCATACTGTGTTACTGTGACCACTACCTGTTATTGCCTCAACCTTATGTCATGGCACTTCCGTTTGCTCTCATATTGATATTTCCCTAACATTGTGCACTACAAATATATCCAGTGGGGCCCAAGCCATGCAGGTGCAAGTACAGACAGAAAAGGTATGTTACCTCAACAGGTTCATAGTTTACAACAATGTTTAGCAGACCTCTGATACATGACATTAATGTTACAGTTTTTAACACAAGGACATCCGGCCAACAGGTGCAACATACATCACGTGAGCATGTTCAGCCCCTGTTACTGTGTTGTACATATCATGCCATCAGTGTTCTGTGGCCTGCATGCATAGCCATGTTGTCTTTCTCTTTACTTTTGCACTGTAGTATCCACAGTACAATACACCAACTCATATCAGCAAGAGTCTGTCAGTGGTTTGCTATTATCTATCCTTCATACAAATTGTTGTTGTTACTCCTGTTGTTGTCCCCCAGTAATACTGTGTCCTTCTACCTATTCCTAGGCCAGACTGGATCATCATCAAATGCATGAACAATTGATATGTCTGTGTAAAACATACTGTATGTTTTAATGCTGTTCAAATGGCTCATGCTGACAATTATGTGATTAATAATGCTGACTTTTTCCCTACAATAGTTGAAGTTTATCCCTCGTCTACCACACTGTCTTCCAAAGATAACTTGTCAGGTGTATTTTTTGTTTGCATTTATCACGTCATGTATGTTGGGTATGTAAACTAATTGTCTTCTTCCTGTTATCTAGATTCCATGACTCATACACAGACATGACCTCATGCTAAGTCATTATTTTCTGTAACATTTCAGTGAGATATATATGTCATATGTCTTTAATGATATCCCGTATGTAATGCAAGCACATTGTCCTAATCTGTGACATCTGCTTCTTCTTCTATCACATCAGCTATCTGTATCCTCCATTAGTCCATCCAGTGATCATGATGTAGGATCTAATGTGTCTCAGTATGGTAGAATGGCTCCTGGCTCATGGACAGTGACATTAATACAGTCCAGACAAAGTGATGATTGTCATGTGGATATAGCTGTAGCCTCAGATGTTGAGGGAAACTTGTCTGGCCATTCTGACAATGAGGGGAAATCAGATGGTGGACAGGATGAGGCCGGAGAACAACAGACCTAAGCTGAGGCTGTTGCTGATGTTGACATTTCCCCACAACACATTGATACTGACCATCACAGTAGATGTAGATGTGTAGATGGTGTGCATGGGTGGGTGTCAGAGAGTTCTGCCTACTCTTACAGGCAAATAAACATTTCAAGCAATGTCATGGCTCAGACAGCCGTGCACTTGCCCGTGCAACAGATGGTGTTGCACACCAGCTGTGTGTGCTTGCATGAAGGACAGGAGCACAGACATGGTGAGGTAATGGTATCATTGGCTGCTCATAATAAAAATATGTCATCTGGGGCATGGTCAGTAGAAACCCTGGCCCCTACAGTACTGCAGCAGTGCCATAGTACAAGCAGGGTTCTGCATGCCCTGACTGTGCTTAGTCAATTACCACATGGAAGAAGCACCAACCTTGTCCATCAGGCATCAGTGTCTGTGCTCCAAAGTGCATCTGCTTCCACTGCTGGCCTATTTGCTGTGGGCAGACAAATCATGACCAGACAACCAAGTCCCAGTCATGCTCCTTCATCTCCACAAGGTGGTGTCAACCTATCTGTCTCCTCTGTGAAGTAACCTTGGTCACATGGTAGAAGCAGAACAGACTGTGGTATGAGCTGTCAGTGTGGTTGATCTAGGCTGCATTATGGTAACACAGACAGTTAATCCACCATGTACAGTACTGTCATTCTTTCAGCATGGTGATGATGATTGCTGTGCAGACATTTGACAATGTCGTCTGTCTGTGTTCATTGATGTGTCTGATGCTAAGTGAGTCCAACAGTTTAATAAACATAGCTGACTCCATTTATTGCATTATATTATCCATACCTTATAATGATATATTTGGCTTGTAATAATAAAAGTTCTGCATTATGTCCTGCACTGTTTCCATTTTTAAGCTTATTATAGTGGAGAGATAGAAATATATTGCACTGATCACTTATGATTGGCAGTAGATTTTATGGTGTCGAGTTGCCAGCCCAGTGCCCAACCTTCAGAGAAGGCACACACATACTCACGTACCTACCTGCATGTATTTTAAAGTTTAGTCGATCGCAGGGAGGACATGCAGACTTTGCACAGAAGGCACTCCAGCCGAGAATTGAAACAGAGAGCCTCATGCTGTGAGGCAACAATGCTAACCACCGCACCACTGTGGCTGACAAAAATGTGTTGCACTGATACGTGTCCTTTATTGTGTGCCATACACTGATACAACAGTCTGAGTCTGTATGCATACCTGTGTCACTTGTGACCCGAGCTGATGAACCCTGTTATGAAAAATTTGTATATTCAGAATGTTGTATGTTACAATTATGGTTTTATGTATGATGTCCAGCATGTACATCTAATGGGTGGTTGCCATTAGATGCAATCTGTGCTGCTGTGATGGAGCAACACCTGAACATCAATGTTTAATCTGTGTACTCATGTACGTGTGGCTTGTTATGACTCAAAGTTGTGAGTAAGATGCTGACATGTTGCCTAAGCATGAACTTGTAGCCACATGATACATTGCCTATACCTGTGTCTTCTACCCGCTGCATCCTCCTGCTCCTCCTCTGTTACCTGTAGGATGTAATCTTCAGACATCTGATGTTCTTAGGGTAGTTCACCCTGCTCTCTAGTTAGCATGTTGTGCAGCATGGCACACACTGTTATCATCTCTTCTGATTTTTTAGGTGTGCATTGCACTGCAGCCCTGAATATGTCCAGACATCTGCGCCTATATTTCTGTACTCTGAACACACAATCTATGGTGTTTTGGAATGTGGCATGGGCTTTATTGTAGGGCTCCTCTGCAGGGTTGGATGGGTCATGGTGCAGGGCCATTAGCCATGGCTTAAATGGCTAATCACAGTCACCTGTTATGGGGAGTAAACACACATTTGGTCAGCATGGATATTGTTTGGAGGGGTATTCTTGGCTTATATCCCAGTAGCAGTCCCTCAAGTGTTTCACCTTGACTTCCCCTACATATGGCAGCATCACGGATACTTCCAGGGTGTGTTGCCATGATGTTTGTTATGCTGCCAACTGCTGCAGACACAATCCAGCAGTTCCGGGATGGCCATCCCTTTCTGTTTATGTATCAGTCTACTTCAGGAGATACTGGTGTCTTGATAGGTACCAAGTACATGGGAGAAGTTTGCAGTGCTGTAAAACTGGTGCATTACAGTTCTCCCCTCCATGAGGGTGGATGGAAAGTGGATGTAGTCCTCCACATTGCTGCACATTGCTTCCAGGAATTTTGCCAGGATATGTCTGGCAGCTGTCTGTGTCACTCCCCCAGCATCCCCCATGTGACTGTAGAATGTCCCAGATGCAAGTACACGCAAGCTAAGAGACATTTTGGTTTTAAGGGTGATAGGGTTTCCTTGCAGAGTCTGTACAGATATGTGTAGGACACAGATGTTGCAGACAGCCTGCACCAGTTGTCTATCTAGCCAGTCGCTGTCAATTATTTGCTCGTCTGACAACTGGTTTAGTTTCAACCTTGCTCTGACTCTAGCTGCCTACCTTATAGGGCACACAGCCATATCCTCATAAATGGTTTGTATCACTGCAGGCTGTTGCAATTCATTACTTGTGGGTTGTATTTTTCTTTTATTTTTTTGGTATTGTTATGGAATTCAGCAGAATCTGTAGTAGTAGCTTTCATTCCTTGTGGCCCACATTGCAAATGAAGATTTCAGAAAAAAGAGTCCACTTTGAAGTTTGTCACATTTAAGTTGAATTGGGTTCACACAATATCTTCTGGAATGTGATGGACATGAGTGGACTCTATAATTATCCTACACTGAATAGTTAAGTATCCAGAGGACTTTCTTTGTGTTTTCTGAAATTGTATCCTCAGCTGGTGCACTGAAGTCTTCCTTCAGCATGCTACACTTTCTGTAAATAGCTTTCTCAAACTTTACAGAATCCAACCCAATGTTTTTGAAATACCTGAATAAATACCTGAATTAATAATTTTCTAAATAAATAAGATATTATTCAAAGTCCCCAATCAAAAACACCCCATTTCATTAAATATGCTTACTCATACATAGAACAGGCTGTGAAGAAAGGAGGTACTGCCAGCACAGCTAGCTGGAATTTTGTAAACAATTATATGTTATTTGTGAATATCAAATTGATTCATACAAAATGCTGGTGTTACATATGTATTAGAACTATATATCATGTGTATATCAAACTGATTTGTACAGACGTTTGTGTTGAAAAGGTATTTGTAAAGTGCTTGTGTTTGAAATGTATGCACAGTGTGCCTTATTGGAGGGAACAGAAATGTACATGCACTGTTGTAACTGTTTAAATGTATATGTTTTAACAGATGAAACTGGAGGGTTAACCTCAGTTAAGCAAACTTTAGAAAAATATCTGAAATTAAATAATTTTATAGGCTAGGCCATAAAGATGATATCTCACAGGTTTCAAGGCAGCCAGAGGCACAAAGTCTCTACTAGGAAGCTTTCTGTATTGTCTTTGGGGTGAACTAATTACTAGTCTTTAAGTGTGGGGGAATGCAATTGTTTTATGATCTGCAAAACCTGCCAAAGATCTAAAGAAAAAAGGTGCTAAGTCCTGCCAGCTTCAAGCAATGAAGATTTTGCATGGGAACTAGAAGTCAGATGACAAGAAGGGATGTCATTCTACAAACTATCCCAGCAGCAATAGTTTTGATATAATTTTCAGAAGTCTCTTAGTGAGACTGGGCATTCTGTATTCTGTCTTGGGCCTGACAACTACAAGGGACCACACACTACATCATGTGCCTTGCTCTATTAAGTTATTAGGGTACAGTAACTCTCTTAGATACAGTCAGGAATATAACAAAGGTTAGTTTAGGTATTGTTTTTCTTTATTTGTCTTAGCCTAGCCTGCAACGTTAGTTTAAATATTTCCTGTGGTTTTTGGACTCCGATGTCACTGTGAATATATACTTAGCATTGTCTTGTTCTTTTATTATTTATTATTAAATATATTTAAACTTTTCATTGTGGCTGATCTTTATAGAGATATTTAGGTTTCAAGAGTATATGCATATTTATTTGGTGACACTGTGTGGGCCACACCTAATAGCCTTGTTCTTGGTCAAACCACCATTTGTATTAATATTAATTTCACACAGTATATTGGGCACCCTTGAACGAGCCTTAAGGTAGCTGGCAAGGGATACTGGTGGTGTGACAACTACCTTATAGTCTGGGCAGAAGGGGGCATGTCTAGTAAACCTGTGTCAACCTTTCCCAGGTGTGTGTGTGTGTGTGTGTGTGTGTGTGTGTGTGTGTGTGTGTGTGTGTGTGTGTGTGTGTGTGTGTGTCAGATACTTGGGCAGGGACATGAAGCACTGGTTGGACAGAGAGAGTGTTAGAGGACTTGGCTTGGAACCCTAGCTAAGGACTCATCTCTACAGCTGTGCCAGTGGGGAGTCTCATCGGGGATCTAGAAAAAAAGGGAGAAACCAGCCCTAGACTGACTCTGGTCTCTGTGTGCTATTAAGGGAAAATGCACTTGATGCAGAGAGCTGCATCTGGAAATACTGTGTGTGTGTGTGTGTGTGTGTGTGTGTGTGTGTGTGTGTGTGTGTGTGTGTGTGTGTGTGTGTGTGTGTGTGTGTGTGTGTGTGTGTGCGTGTACCTGTTATTCTCCCAGTGACCATCCCTCATAGGTGCCAGTGGTGAGGATTGAGGATCTTTGAATACTGGTCCAGTGGTAGGTCATCACACATGCAACTTCCCAAATTAATTATCCAAGTTTGTTCTTTTCTGTTTAACAATTTATCCCATTTTTATCTGCCTATATAATCTTTATTGACCTTGCAAATTCTAATAAATAAAAACCTAGCTGTATTATGCTTAAGGGTTTGCTCAAAAAGGGCACTTGTTTCCTGGCAGCATTTTATATCTCTCACATGTAGCAATATTCATTGTCCCCAGGGCCTCTTTGTTTGCCCCGCATAGAAAGACACACAATTATAGATGGCTATATACCATTAAATATTCAGTAGCACATGTAATAAATTGTTTAATACTATATACTTTGCAAGTATTAACAGATGTAAAATGTTTTGTCTAGCAGTCTGAGATTCATAAAGAGCGCTTACTACATATAAAAGTACTAGTAGATCCAAAAGATGTAGATTTTAGTTGGAGTGTTTATGTCAAAGTGTTTGCAGGTGGAAAAGTATTGTCCTAAGTTTCTCCTTCATTTATAAGAAAACTGTCATGCAGAAGGGGGGAGAATAAGAGAAAAAAAATCTGTCATTACTTAGAGAGGGCCAATGTTTCTTAATGAGGTCTTTAAACGTAAAGTATTTGTGCAATAGGTCACCAAAAACTGCATATCACCCAATTCCTCACTGGAACTTTTATTTGTTAGATTGTAATAAATAATTTTACTTACTTATTTTATTTACTTATTTATTTATTTATTTATTTGCAAATTCAGGGAACTGCATAGAGAGCCAGATGAAATAGCTACAATTCTGACTCTAACTCTATAACCACTTTTATCCAAGGACACAGCAATTTTGGGGGAAGAAAGGAATAAAAAAGGTAGTTAAAAAGAAAAAAAATATATATGCATAATTAAACTCAAAGTCAGCAGAGATTACCAGTGACTGAAAATTAGTGTTTGTTATACAAACATGTAAAAAATTAGGTTCTTCCTAAAATAAGCTTTACAGCTCAACCAATGTTTACAACAATAATGTGGCTTAGATACAGTCTGTTTCAGTATGCCCTCCCCTTCAGTATCTCTCTCCCTCTCTCTCTCTCTCTCTCTCTCTCTCTGTCTCTCTCGCCTGGTTTCCTTTAACAAGAACAATCTCCACTTTCCTACTGGTGCCGTCTTCCAGGTCTTTATTCACTGTGCTTTCATTCTTTCAGAGACTCTGCGTGGTCTTACCTAAATCTCCTTTTATATAGCATTAATTATTTCATTAAATAATCTTTCTCTAGTCAATACAGCAACATTTTTTCTTCTCTTAAAGAAACATTTTCATTTAAAGTAATAGTGTATGTCATCTATCTAATACAAACAAAAGTTACTCTACATTCTTAAAAAAAATATCTACATATATATATATATATATATATATATATATATATATATATGGTTCTACCTGACATAGTCGAAACCACACAACACCGACAACCACATCACCGACACCACATATTCGACAGTCCATAAACACGAAACCACACATAACCGACAACGAAATAACCGACGGTACACAAACACGAAACCCCATACACTGCACACACCACAATAACAATTAAAAACAAAACACATCCCCATTCCACAAACCACACACACAACACAAGCACACCAAAATCCTTACAAGCCCACACTAAACCTTACCCTAACCCTAAGGTCCGTCACTATCGCACACTTACCTACCGCTCCTAACCCTAACTCACTTAACCCCTATCGCCCCTAACCCTAACTCACTTAACCCACCCTATCGCTCCTAACCCTAACTCACTTAACCCACCCTATCGCTCCCTAACCCTAACTCACTTAACCCACCCCTATCGCTCCCTAACCCTAACTCACTTAACCCACCCCTATCCCCACAGACCGTCAATCTCCACACTTACCTGCCTCGCACCCTAACGTCCGTCACTACCGCATACTCACACAGCCTTTCCCCATGTCGGCATCCTCGGCGTTGGTGTTGTCATCCGTCGTGTCGGTCTTCTGCATTGTCGATGTTCTGCCACTCGCGATTCGCGTCGGTCTTCTTCGATGTCGATCTTCTGGAGCTCCGGATTCCGTTGTCGGTCTTCTGCGCTGTCGACGAAGTCAGGTAGAACCATATATATATATATATATATATATATATATATATGTGCATATATTTAAATTATATGCTTAAAGGAAGTGTTTCTTGTTTACAATAGCAGTGCTATTTACACACTTTATAAACAAATACTGCACTGTTTATAATATTTACATTCTTTTAAGCTATTTATTTGTTGAGATCTGCCATGGTCTACTAAAATGTAAATATTTCAGTTTTCTCACATATACAAACATATATTTCAGATATTGACATTTTAATGAAATTAAATGTGAAATTCATTAAAATGTTTAAGGAAACAAAGGAAACATGCAACTTCAGTGGCTTTATCTCTTGGAAGTATATACAACTACAGCTGTTTCAATGGTATCTGTGATGCAAACTCTTTGCAACTAAAGTGGTATCATTCTGTATGTTTTTCATTTATGTAAATGTAAGATTACCTTTGTCATATGTGAAAATTTAATAAAGATGTTTGGAGAGAAAAAAATCATTCTTCAAACTGACATGAGATGGATGAAAGCAGCAGATGTGCTCCCACATCAGACGAACAGAGAATGTGTACAAAAAGGACATTGATAGTTTTATAACAGCTGTCTAGAGTTTAATTTCCATTAGAGAATGGTGAACTTGTAGATTACACCCTGATTGGAGAGCAAACATTCTCCAACATGATGTTAATCTACAGGTAATGCCCACTGAAAAACAAGTCTGCTGCTTCACGGCAGCATATCAAGCTGCCGTGTAGGTTGGACTGAAAAAACATAACAGTCACCATTATTTTACACTCACTAAGCAGTGTTTTTGCTGTTTAGCAAGTGTAAAATAAAATAATAATAAAAAAATAAAATAAAAAAGCACATGTGCGTCGATGTGCGCTTGTATATGTGTGCGTGTGCATGTGTGTGTGTGAGTGTGCGTGTACATGTGTGTGTGTGTGTGTGTGTGTGTGTGTGTGTGTGTGTGTGTGTGTGTGTGTCTGTGTGTGTGTGTGTGCGTGGGCATTTGTGTGTGTGTGTGTGTGTGTGTGTGTGTGTGTGTGTGTGTGTGTGTGTGTGTGTGTGTGTGTGTGTGTGTGTGTGTGCGTGTATGTCTGTCTGTGTCTGTGTATGAGTATATGCATGTATGAGAGTGAGAGAGAGAGACCGACTGCATTATTTTACACTCACTAAGCAGCATTTTTGCTGTTTAGCCAGTGTAAAAAAATAAATACATGAAACAGAAAAAAGTGTGCTTGTGTCTATGATTCTGTCTGTGTGTGTGAGTGAATACATGCATAAAAGCAGAAGAGATTGTGTGTGTGTGTGTGTGTGTGTGTGTGTGTGTGTGTGTGTGTGTGTGTGTGTGAGAGAGAGAGAGAGAGAGTGAGAGAGAGAGTGAGAGAGGGAGTACAGAGTAAGAGCGAGAGTGATTGAGCGATCCCTGACAGCAGCAGCAGTTAAGAGGTTTGCGTACCTCTCAATCTCTTAGCTTGATATCTGGATAAGCCTAAAACAAACAGAGGATAAAGGCTCAAAATAGGAACATATTTTAAATGTTGCTGTTACAAAATCACAAAGTTACTTGAATATTAGGATATGTGTTAGCATGCATTTTCTGAAGCAGAGGTGTGTATGTGTGTGTGTGTGTGTGTGTGTGTGTGTGTGTGTGTGTGTGTGTGTGTGTGTGGGTGTGAGGGACAGAGACTAAGTGAGTGAGATTGACCACTGGCAGCAGCAGCAGCAGCAGTAAAGAGGTTTGCATACCTCTGGACCTCTCAGTTGAAGAAATCTGGATAAAACCTAATGTAAAGGGGGAACAAAGGCTCAAAAATAGGAACAGATTTTAATTATTGCTCTTATAAAATTACAAATTTGGTTATATAAAAGGATTTGTGTCAATATGAATTTTCTGAAGGAAATAGAAGTCTGAAAGTCAGATGTAGGTCATTATTTAGTAGCTTCAATCTCCAATGACTGGCAACAAATCAAATGTTTTAGGAGTGAGGGACCAAAAAAATAAAGTAAATGTCTGGGTATTTTTAAAGTGTTATATTTTGAATGCAAAATGCTTTATCCAGCACCATTATCAAATACTGCAGCAAGTCTGAAACATTAGATGGAGGAACTATTTTACATCAAAAATATATAAAAAATAATATAATAATAAAAAAATAAGTAAGTAAAACACAATAATTTTACAGACAGACCATTCTCTAAGTGCAATAATGCCCTGCAGTGTGTGTGTGTGTTATTGTGGAAATAACACCCTTCCAGGTGTGTAAAGGCTCTCCGCCTGTGGAAGTCCTCAGAACACCCCTAGGTGGATGTTATTTCCACAATAACACACACCCTGTTTTGAATTATTCCTTGCATGTAGAAGATCTTAAACACACTTACAAGATATTTGTTTAGGGAATCTATAATAGCTCCCAGTTTAGAGTCATCTGTGAATTTGGTAAGCCAGAGGCCTTTAACATTAGCCTTGACTTCTGAGAAGTATATGCCATACAGAAGCAGGCCCAGCATGGAGCCCTAGGGTACTGCACTGGTGACTGGTCTCTTGGTGGAGGTGGTGTCACTGATCCTGACTTGAGTCCTGTCTGTGAGACAACTGACAATCCAGTGAGTTAAGTAAGGTTTACACCTAGCTCAGAAATCTTGTCAACAATGCCTGAGTTGGGTATTGTATCAAATCTAGTTATTTATTTGTTGGCATTTGATTACCGGGAAAGTCTGCCTGGGTAGAAGACCATTTTCAGTGGAAGCCTGGGCAGAAAAGCTCCAAATGCCTTAGCCAGGTTAAGATATGCAGTATGCACTGTATTACCCTCATCCATTGCCTTGGTGACCCTCTCAAAGAAGTCTGCCTGGTTAAGTAGGCTGGACCTTCTCTTAACAATGTCAAATTGGGATGAGTCCAGTGTCTGTAGGTTGGCAATGTCCTTGTTTACCATTTCAATGATAACTCATTCCATGGCTTTGCTTATTAGGCTTGTTAGACTGATGGGTCTGTAATTCCCTGGTTCAGGTGGTGTTCCATGCTTGTGGAGGGAAATGACAGTTGCTGTCCTGCATTCACTTGGAATGTAACCTGTTTCAAGGCTGTAGTTGAAGAGTGCCTCAGGTGGTCCTGATAGGTCATGCTTTTGACTGTTCAGGAGGTAACTGGGGATGTTGTCAGGACCCATGGAGGCAGTGTTCTTGGCTTTTAGCAAATTCTGCTAGTACTAGGTCCCTGTTGATAGCTGAGGAAATATGTTGGAGGGGCTTCCACCTGGTGAAGCTAGGGGCTAGAGGGGGGATGAAGTTTGAGTTGAATTTTATCAGCCAGTATATTTGGTATGTCACCCTAATCAGTATAGGTGGTACAGTTCACCACCTGAATCAGCACACTGTTCTGTGCTACCTCTAAGGTTCTAGACATAACTGAGAAGGCCTTCTGATTGTCCTCTCGGCCTGTGAAGCTATCCTGACCTCATAGTTGGCCTTTTTAGACTTGATTAGTCTTCATAGTTTCTTGTTTAGTTGTTTAAGACATTTCATGGGGAGATGTAAAGGAGGCAATTCAGGAGCAAGATTTGGCAGATAAACAGAAATAAAAAAGAAAGTATGCAGAGATGGTAAGAAAAAACAAGCAAAAAACATAAATAAAGTGAAGAATTCTGAGGTAAGGAAAAAAAAGAATCATACAGTAAGAGTATCTCGTAAGACAGAAGAGGAAATAGACAGATATCAGGTATGGAATAATGTTATTTTTCCTTTAGGGTTAAACCAAAGGATGTAAAAGCATTTATTCACCTTAGCAAAGAGACTTTTTGTGACATTATATTTGAAAATGTAACTGTAATGGAGAATTTTTAGGAGAGTATAAGACTGTTATCCCTGTAACCTGTAAGTGTTTAAAGCATTTAATAGGGAAACTAAAAAAGCAGATGCACATACAATTCAGAACCAAGGTGGAAAAATGAAACTTTAAAAAGACATTTAATTAAAATATATTGAGATGTTATGGACATACTAAAATTTATGATATAGAGGAGTATGGTCTGGGGATTGGGATTGTAATGTTGTTTTGAAAATGAAAAATAATACTATTGATCATCAGGGGATCAAGACATTCTAAAGTATTGGGGTCAACCTAAATCATGCTTTTATTGTGAAAAATCACATAATTTAATTAGTAATTCTGATAAACAAAAATGCTATATTTGTGGAGAAACCAGACATGATGCAAAAAAGTTGTAAATTTAAATGTTAGAGATGTAATAAAACAGGGCATTTATGGAGGGATTGTATGGAAGGAAAAAAGAAATGGAAAGTGAAATAAGTGGCACACAACAAGAACATATATTAGTTCAGAAGGGAGACATTCTGGAAAATATTACAACGCAAGAAGAAAGAGAGCAGAGACAGGAAGGTGAGGAAAAACAAAAAAGAAAGTAGATATAGAACAAGGATCAGAAGCAAGTGATGCAGAAGATAATAACCGGAGTATAGTAAAAGAAAAAAGAACTCAATAGGTAAAAGAGTGAGAGAAAGAAAATAAACATTTATAGGGATAAATATAAAAGAAAAAATGGAATAAGATGAATGAAAAGAATAGGAAAATTGAACAAAACCTAGTATAAGTCTTTTTTTAAAAGAAAAAGGCTAGAATAGTAGCAGTAAACGTGGCGACCCCTAACCGGGACAAGCCAAAAGAAGAAGAAGTAGCAGTAAATGTAAATAATCTGAAAAGCTTAACAAGAAGGTTAGGTATTACAGAATGGTGTAAAAAGCTTACTGCAGATATAGATGTTTGAGCATAATAAAGAGATTACAGACTGAAGTACTATGGGGATATTATGCAAAATTTAGGTAAAGATACATGTTAAGGAGTGGTAATATTGAGAGGAAACAGTAAAGGTATTAGACTTTACATTACTGTTAATGGAAAAAAATGATTCTGGATATAAGATGGAAAAAATGTGCATAGAATAATAGCACTTAATGCTTATGTGAACAGTAAAGAAAAATAAATATGCTTCAGAAAGTTACAGATTATGTAGCTATAAACATGGGCATAATAATAGTAGGAGACATTAACTGTGATTTAAGAAAGAAAAAAAGAAAAGGAAATGATGTAAATAAATGTTAGAGGTAGTAAGGTGTGATAAACGGAGTTTATTGAAATCTAATAGCTGGACTTATAGAAGAGGATATCATAGAACAGAAATGAATTATTTTTTGATATCACAAGAGGTAGAAATAATTAAACAAGGAGTGTCAGAAACAGGATTTTAGACAATTTAGCTATTTGGATAGAAATAAGAGGAAATGAGGAATACATAAAGAGAGGAAAAGGAATAAAAAGAATAAATGAAATGGGATGAGGAAGGGAAATTAATAATAAAGGAATTCTGGAAAGATAATTCCCCCGGATTCACGAATCCTCCGTGTAAGACTTAATAAGTCTTACTCGGCGGCTGCAGTTGAACGGTATGACGTCAGCGTGCCATGAATATTCATGAGGGTACTCTGACTCAACCATAACTCCTACACGGACCGAGTATGAAAGCAGGGGGCGTGTCCGACTGCCGAGCAGTCTAAATGTCCACACCCCTGCAAGTGTAGTAAAAGCAAAATGTCAACACACAAGAGCGAGGTCGCTCAAATGTACTTGCACCCAACACCACACTCCCTGACACTGTAAACCCCCATCACAGTTATAAAAAGTAAAATATATATATATTTTTTAAATCCACTATATAGCTGCCCGTATTTGCGCGTGTGTGTGCGGGTGTGCCCATTGCTTAGCTACAGTTAACAATTCCGACATGGAAGAGCATAAGAAAGAATGTTTATGTAAATCATGCCAAGTTGTAATAGTGTAATGGTAGAGCATATGCACAAAGAGGAGGCATTCACGGTTCGAGTCCCACCACTCCCCTTCTTATTTATGTTTTAAATCAGTATTTGAAATAATACCAGACATATATGATTAAAATTGTATTAAAAGCTGTGTAATGGCCAATGTATCAGTGAACAAAATATATATTTTTAAAGGCTCCAGATATATAATAGCCTGCCGTTAAGCAGAGCTTTACCCAGCTAAACAGAGGAGCCCATAGTTTAATAGCACTTTACCCAGCTAAACAGAGGTGCCCATAGTTTAATAGCGCTTTACCCAGCTAAACAGAGGTGCCCATAGTTTAATAGTGCTTTACCCAGCTAAATAGAGGTGCCCATAGATTAATAGCACTTTACCCAGTGCAATGTGTTTGTGTGGATGCGCCGCGCCAACCAGGGCACTGTAGGGCACCGGGGAGCAACGTAGAGCTAAGTTGCTTAAACACAGCCACACCCCCTAGCCTGTCTAGACAGTAAAATAAAAGAGCGAGAAGGTTCGAACCCAGGACCCTGTGCATCATAATCAAAGTATAGAATCACTAAGCCATGACAGCTTAGGAGAAATATCCACTATTAGCATACATATACTTAGACATGGTAGATTAACCATTACTAAGCAGGTCTGCAGTCAGCTTAGAATTCTCAAAAACAGCCAATCACAAAAAAGTGCGGGAAATTCTGCATATTTAAGCCCCATAGGCGGGAATACTCACCATAACTGATTGTAGCTCACATTTACAGTCAAAATGGCAGGTGCAGGAGAGGGTTCATGCTTCCAAGCGCAGCGTTGGGGCATCGAGGAGTCGAAATACATGGTTTGGCTCCTTGTCCACCGTCATGAGTCCAGAGTCCTGCAGGGCCAGTTCCAAGGGACGGAATGCAAGGCTGAGGCTTGGAACCGGTTAGCTCATGACCTCACCAGTGTCACAGGCGTTCCTTGCACCGGTGAGCAGGTCCGTCACCACCATGGAGACCTGAAGAGACGGAAGCAGGACCGCTTGAACCAATGGATCCAGGAGGCCCGTGGGATGCAGGATGCCCCACGACTGAGTATGTAGCCATGGAATGCAGTATGTAAGAATTGATAATTGAGTTTGTATAATGGATAGGTATGTCTCAATATCCCTTCATTTACTTCACAGCTGCAGGTGACCGTGCTGCGAATCAGCAAGCCTATGCTGATAGGCTGCAAAGGCTGCGCCACCAGGCAGGTTAGTGATTATTGTGCATGTTTTGTTATATAAAATAGGGGAGAGAGCATGAAATAAAGTGTTGTAGTACAATAATACAGTCATAAAATGGCCTGAATAAGTCCTCTGCATGTACTGTTATACGAAAATTCATAGAGCTAGAAAAAGAGTGTAGTAACCCATTAAGAAAGGTAACATATGTCTGGAATAAAATCTCTGCAGGTACTGTCATATAACATAAGTGACTGAGCCTGAAAAAGTGTGTTCTAACCCATTAATAAAGGTATAATATGTCTTGAATATGTCTGCCATATGCACTGTTATAACAAATAAAGGAGTGAGCCTGTGGAAAAGTGTGTAATGTCAGTAATAAAGGTTTAAAACCCGGAGTGTGTGTGTGTCACTTAGTTTGGAATGTTGTACCCTTGCATTATACAAATAGTACTGTGTTAGAAAGTGCTGGCAACCTAGAGTTCTGCAGTCCCATCTAAAGTTGGTGATGGAAGTGCTAGTAGCTGTGAAGCATATATACAGTCCTCAACAGTCAGTTACAGGCTGGCATGCATAAGTAAATCTGGCACACGAGTAGCATGCTAATATGTTCCCCAGAAATGTGAGTGTGCTTCAATAAATGCAGGGTTCTGTACAAATTGAAGTGAAAATGTCATGTGAAAACATCCAGATATGTAGATAAAGAAATATAAATGCAACCATGAAATATGTAGCAGTAACATCTGCATCTTGGACAGTTAATATGTCAGATATAGGTCAAGTATATATTGAACTAGCCAAACCCACTACACAACCTAATGCATGGTAGCAAGTGTAATAATATATGTAGGGAATATACACCTGCAGTCACTAGGAATGTAGTGTAGAGTAAAAGTGTTTATAAGATGTTAACTGAGGTTTTTTCTACACCCTACTGTTTGTGCATAAACCATGCAATTCCACACCTCAATGGGTATGTGTAATCTTAAATATTTGTTGGGACATATGTCCTATTGTTTTATAAATATTTGCATTGATGTTGATGCATGTGTCCTGTTCAAACACCATGTTCATGGTGGCCTGTTGCTACCAAACATCCCTGCATGCTGTTGGAATATCCACTGTCATTCAATATATGCATGTGTTATGCTTGCTGTTCAACTGTTGGAACCTTGGTGTGTTGGGTTAATGGGAATATTACTGCATGCTGTTACAACTAATCTGGGATGCTGTTGTTTATGTTGTAATTAAACACACCTAATCACAGAACGTATAGGAAGGCCGGTCCCAGCGGACCCACCTGTCCCTCCTCAGTTGGCGAGTGCACCTGGCACCAGCAGCTCCAGTGCCCAGCCCGGGCTCCCCTCCTCTGTTGGTCCTGTGCCACCTTCGGGTGGAAGCACTGCAGGGGATGGGGCTCATCCCCCCTGTGCAAGTGTGGGCGGAGAAGGGCCACCTGTCACCCTTCCAATGGTCCGGGCTGTGGTGCGTAGGGAGATCCAGCATTCAGTCACTGATCCCCTACGCCAGCTTGAGGCGAGAGTGGCGTGTCTCTCGGGTGAGCCTGCCCGTCCTACTCAGCCCCCAGCACAGCCACCCTCGGGGCTGTGAAGGTGCAGTGGTGACTGCCCATGGGTGGGGATCTCAGTTCCACTGTTACCATCTGTGGGCTCATGGGCTTGCGATTTCCAAACAACCTTCCCCGTCAATTGTGTTCATCCACCCCATGTGTCAAATTCCACCGCTGTATGCATCTTGTTTGTCTTGTCTGTTTACCTCCCCAACCTACCTCCCCAAATATACCTACATCCCCTACCTCCATTCCACTCTCACCTGAAAAAAAAAATAAAAAAAAGGGCAATCTGTTCCCACAAAAAAATTACGCCCCATACATAGCTGCCCATTTCGCACACATGTCCGCCGGACATGTAAACTGATAATTATAATTGGCAGTACAGCATACTCTGTTGTCCTCACCCCTCTCTCAAGGGTGGAAGGTTGCAAATTTCACACCAAATTACGAACATATGCACAGCTGTTGCTGGTAAAGAAATGAGCAGCTATGGGCCTTCCCTACACCCTTCCTGCACATCCCAGCTGGTTTCCCTACTGTCTTTCCCTCTTTGTGCCCACTTTTTTACCACTTTCCTATCTCCCCATTTTCTTTTCTTTCAAAGAAATTAGCGTGGGGGTTAGCGGAAGTAAGCACTTTTAAGCAGTAGTTACCAGGGGTGCGCAGGTGTGAGCTTGTGTGCGCTTAGCTAAGCATCGCTAAGCGTCACGCAAACCCACGCAAACCCGCTTACAACTGCTTAAAAGTGCCTTAGTCACTCTGTATGACAGGGCCCTTCTACTGCTCAGCAGCAAAATAAAATACCCTTGTCAGTCTCAAGCCCCACACCTTGGACTCACCAGTCTGCATGACGTACCACTAAGCCACAGCAGATATACAATAACTTGGTGGTGAAAGAAATATAACATGCATTACAATGAGTGAATGTAAAGGGAAAATAGGAAAGTCATAGGAATACATTGCAATAACTACTGTTGTATGCCAGTTAATTCTCTAATTCGAAAAGAAAGTACATAGTCCCACGTATCCAGTGTTAGCATTAGGAGGTGTGAGTAAACCTACACACTGAGAAGAGTGTAATGAAAGAAACAACAGTCAGGTTTCAGTACAACATGCATTGCACTGGCTAAAACCCAGCTTCAGATATGAGACATATACCAACCTTCTGACTGAGACAACAGTGTCCACAGCAAACAAGCATGGTCCCCACCTTGCAAAACTGAACAGGCTACGCCTACCTAACCTAGCATTTTATAGCAGTGTCCTGAAATCACAGTGAGAACTGCAATTACCACACAGCAGGCTGCATGCAATTACTAAATGGTGGGCACCAATTGGTGCAGAGGCCATCACATGCACATGTGCAGATACCTAAAAAAGCAGCCTATATCTGCTGTCCACACATGCAATAATATCATTGCACCAACTGGGAGGGAGAGAGAGAGAGAGAGCGCAAGCAAGAGGGACAGACAGAGACATACAGACAGACAGACTGATACAAACAGGCAGTAGGAGACAGACACTGAAAACAAACAGCAACAAACAGAGGAAACCAAAACCAAAAAAAAAATACAACACCTACAACAGACGGAGGTGAGGAATACAAAGGTAAGGTATATAACAGATATGTATTTGCTTACATCCGAAAGATGTGTCTGAAGGGTATCCTACATACTGTGAATCATCCATATGTGGCAGCAGTCCGTATCTATATGTACATGCACATTTGCATAGGGCAAGGAACATACTGCAACTGTTAGTGAAGGCTGGACATATGTATGTTGTTGAAGGCTGCTATGTGCACATATGTATGTAGGTGGTAGTGTGTGGCATTGCAGACAGCAAGCAGTGCCAGTATATGTCATGTGGTGTTAAACGCTGTGGGACTGAGCTACAGACAGTGAGGCCTGCTACAGCTATATGGCCTGAGGACAGCAGAATGCATTCTGCACAACATTGTGCAATAGTATTACATAACCGTATGTCTCACAACTGTTCCATAATTGACATACCCACCACGAAAGGTGGGCAGTATATGTGTCTATATGTGCAGCTATATGTACAGCAATGGATGTTTAGATGTATGTGTATATATACATATATATATATATATATATATATATATATATATATATATATATATATATATATATATATATATATATATATATATATATATATATATATATGTATATATATATATATATATATATATATATATATATATACATATACATATACACATATAGATGTATATAGATATATAGAAATATAGATATATTGAATTATAGATATATAGATCTATATATAGATATATAGATATATACATATATACATAAAAAATAGATATAGCTATATGTAGATATATACAGATATATATATATATATATATATATATATATATAGATATATATATGGATATATATGGAAATATGTAGATATATATGGGTATATATGGATAAATATAGATATATATCGATATATATGGATATATATATAGATATATATAGATATATATGGATATATATCGATATATATTTAGATATATATAGATATGTATGGATATGTATGGATATGTATAGATATGGATAGATATGGATATATATGTATAGATATGTATATATGTATGTATATATATATATATATATATATATATATATATATATATATATATATATATATATATATATATATATATATATATTATATATAGAGAGAGAGAGACAGGGAGACACGGGGTCATATGTACTGCAACAGGTGCCTGTTGTCCAAGGCATGGACTTAACACCAGTGTTGATACTGCAGTGCCATACCCCATTCCAAAACACCTTACGCAGTAACTGCCACATAGGTGGTAGCCTGCCTAACACTGAATGTGTCAGAAGGGAACACGGGACACAGGTGGACAGTAGGCTTCCCTTTGATAATCACAGTGCCACAGTAGTCATGTAATCTGTCTATGTGGTAAGTGTCATCACAAAAGGTGTGTCATCTAGGGAAATATAGGTCGGTGTTCCCCTCTACTCATCACAATGCCCCATGTGGTATGTACCTCACATGACAACTACAGCAAGTGGACAGGCCACAGACATACCTAACAAAGAGTAATACTGCCCTCAAACACATGCCCTATGCAGACTGACTCACAAAACCACAGCTAGAGTGCGTTGCATACCGCTCACCCAGAGGTTACCACTGCCGGACATACAGAGGTATGTCACACCCATAGCAGTCGGCCAACCACCATGACAACACCTCACAACCCCTCTGGGCTACATGACCTAGGGCCCTAATCCTTGTCACCTCACTAAACAGCACATGCTGGAGGTACAGGTTCCTATCCACAAATATGCCATACTCTGGACTAAACCGCCCAGCATTAACAAACAAGGCTCCTCTTTAGCAGATGTCATACATATCCCTGATAATTGTTTTGGAGATAGGTAATACGCCCTGGGAGTTACCTCTGTGTATCCGGTTGACAGGAGCAAGTGAAATCACATTACATGTGTGTCAAAGGGCAGGGTAGCATATGGCTAGGCTGCTCTAGGTCCTAGGGCCAATAGTGTATTACCTACCTATGACACAATGCACACACACATGTACTCAGTGCAATACCTGCTATGTGAGGTGGAATGAGTGTGACAGTGACTGTGTGCAAGGTTCGTAAAGGTGTGATAGCTTAGTGTGAGGTTGTGTCTGTCATGGTAGTTTGTGTCTTAGGTGTGAGGCCAGAAAAAGATGTGTCAGTTATTGGGATGCAGACATAGTAGGATGGCAAATGTTGTGACGTAGTTCCTTGTGTACGACTGTGGTGTCTCATTGTAGGCTGAAGCAATGCATGTATGCTCAGTAAGTGGTACTGCTGGTGACTCCAGCTCACATATGAACTGTTGTACTACCTGAAGCTGTAGGCCTAAACAGCACAGTATGGTGTATGTTCACAGTCCCTGGTAACACTGTCTTGTGTGTTTCCTGTAGTCTGCACAGATTACATACCACAGGCATAGGTATCTGTAAGTAGGGGCACACAGTACTATAAGGTACACAGGTAATGCTCATCTGTGTCGGAATACATCTGTGTGTTGTATGTATGTCTGATGCGTGTGTAATGATGCCTGTACCATGCCCGCAATCACATGTGTGTTACAGGGTATGTGTGTGTACCTAGAAACATGTATACTCTGTTACAGCAGTATGCCAGCTATATTAACAACCTTGCACATATGTTAGGTAAGGGTATGGCATCAAAGACCACAGTAAAAAACTTCTCGAAAGCCGACTTCACACTTCTAAAGATTAGTGTGGTCTCCTTTAAGGCCCCCGAGCCGGCGGAAAACAGTACTCAAGCCGCTGAATCACTTACAAATGCCTTCTACCAGCACCTGCAGCACTGCATGGATAAGGCAATCCCAAGCAAAACAAAGACTCTTTGTACCAAGGGCAAGCATCCAGTCTGGTGGACCCCAGCCATAAACAAACTCTACAACAAAAGGAGGAAGCTACTACAAGATAGAGCAAAATCCTTAAAAGGTAAGACACCCTTGATCACTATAAGTAAAAAACTAAGAGCTCTCATAAAATCATCCAAAGCAAATTTTGAGAGGAAATAGCTAAAGACTCAAAGGACAATCATAAGGCCTTCTTTAGCTATGTTAGAAACCTGGGAGGAAACTCCCAGATATGCTCAGAACTAGTTCAAAATGATGTGAAGATTACTGATCCTACAGACATTGCCAACATACTGGCTGACAGGTTCAGTGCAAACTTCTCTCCCTCCTCCTCCGCAAAAGGAGAGATAGGTATACCAAATGGTTGCAGCCCCCCATACATCTCAAACGCCCAAGTGAGAACTGCTCTCTCCAAAGCAAAAAACACAGCATCCATGGGACCTGATGGTGTCCCAGGCTGTGTGCTCCACGAACTCAACGTGGAACTAAACCCACAGCTAGGACAGCTGTTTAATCATAGTCTCACCTCTGGATACACTCCAGGAGTGGCGACTGCGACTGTGGTCCCACTTCACAAAGGCGGTGCCTCCACAGACCCTGGAAATTACCGGCCCATTAGCTTGAGAAGCCTTATCTGCAAAGCTATGGAGAGGATCATAATGGACCTCATAAATAAAGACATAGGGAATTTGCAGACTTTGGATCCAACCCAGTTTGGCTTTGTCAAAGGCAGATCATGCCTTTTAAACTTGGTTGACTTTTTCGAAACAGTCACCAAAGCCATTGATGAGGGAAAGGCAGTCCATACAGCCTACCTCGATCTGGCGAAGGCCTTTGATACAATACCCCACTCGGGTATCATTGAAAAACTCATCAGCTTAAATGTTAACCCATACATCACAAGATGGGTTGCAAACTGGCTGAGTGACAGAACCCACAGGGTCAGAGTTGCTGGCGCCATGTCAGACTCAAAGCCTGTCACAAGTGGTGTCCCACAGGGCTCAGTCCTGGGCCCACTCTTGTTTGGCATCTACTTTTCCGAAGTACAAGAAAACACAGGAGAGTTATGGCAGACAAAGTTTGCAGATGACTGCAAACTGGGCACCGTAGTCGAAAACACATCTGACACAGATATCCTTCAGAAGGGTCTCACAGAAACGGATGACTGGTGCCAGAGCCATGGCCTAAAGTTAAATGCCAAAAAATGCATAGTCATACCCTTCGGGAAAAACAAGGTTACCCCTAGCTACCATATAGGTGGTAATCCTCTGAGCACAGAAGAAGTTATCAGGGACCTGGGGACCCAGGTTGACAGTAGCCTGTCATTCGACACCCATGTAGCTAAAGTAGTTAGGAAGACCTTCTACATTGCCCACCTCATCATGAAGGGATTCACATCTAGATCAAGGGAGGTCATAGTCTCCCTATACTCATCACTCATCAGACCAATGATTGAGTACAATGCCCCATTCGGAATGTATCTGACCCGACACTTGCAGCAGCTAGAGAGGTCACAAAAATTCCTCACCAAAAGGATAAAGGGTCTCAAAAATCTGTCCTATGCTGCCCGACTGAAAGAACTCCTGCTCTATTCAGTCGCTTACCGCTTGCTCAGAGGTGACCTTTGCCTGACATACAAGGCCATGTCAAACCCAGAGTTGATGAATATGCTTCACCTCAAAAAATCTAGATCCGTCAGAGCCACAAGGGCGGGAGACTTAAACCTCAACACGGCTATTAATAGGACATGCTGGAGGGATAGATTTATCACCCAAAGACTCCCTATGCTGTGGAACAAAATCCCGGTATATGTGAGGCAGAGCACCTCGCTGGCCTTGTTCAAGAGAAATCTGGACCAATGGATGGGAGATCGCAGATATACTCCAGGGATTACCTCAGTGTCACTGCTAGACAGAGGCACAGCAAAATAATGGGTATAGTTCCCCATACAAAAGGGGTGGCTTAAGCCACAAAACTATGGGCTAGGCTTATAAATGCCCTCGGGCAGATAGCCTAGTATGAACCTATGAACCTATGAACCTAAGACTAGGGTGGTTTACTGGTAATACTGTAAATGTACATGACATTCATTGCATTGGATGACATATTTCTTCATGCATTAGCTTGATATATACCCCCAGGGCGAGGTTGTGCATTGTATCCCAAACAGTGTGCCGACTACTGGTGTATACTGGTTTGTTATATGGAGTGTGGCAGGCACTGTCATCCAGTTGTGGGCTGAGCACTGATATGTGGTACTGAACGTGTGTATCCTCTGACAGACAGATAGATGCTATATATGGCAGTTAAGTGATATCTGTACTTCATAATGTTAAGTGTGTCACATGACATGCTCACACATATCGTTTAATTGTCTTCCAGGGTTATGGCTCATCAACATAATCCATCGTATTCAGCTGCAGAGGAGCAGGAAATTCTGAACAGCCTGGTACAGCACTATAACCTGCTTTTTTCCAGGGCCAGCCAGCACCAGCATGACCGTACTGCACTGTGGCAAGACCTTGTTTGCTGGGTAAATGACATAGGCATGCATAACCAGACATATGAGCAGGTACGCCATCACTGCAGTGATTTAATTAGACATGTCTGGCGGCGTGCGTCTGATATCCATAAGCAACAGCTTGCCACAGGTGGTGGAGCGGCCATACATCCCCCCTCACCAGAGTGGAGGAGCTGCTCCTAAGCATGGTGGCTCCTCGCCTACAGCAGCAACAGCATCACACATGTGTCATCATGGAGGCTGGAGCCACCCAGCAGGATGACATGGAGCGTGCAGGTAATACACCCTAGCTGTAGACTACTGTTACCTGTATTGTTAGAATATGCATATGTGAGATGTGTACTGTGTGTTTAGCAGTTGTGCTGCCTAACATGTGCAATACTGATATTTGGAATAGTATCCATACACCTGTGACTGTTGATTGTTGTTCCACTGTCGTTTAGCACACTCACAGTAGCAATGCCACAGTTGTGGCCACTGACAAATTGTGTCATATTCTTGTAGGTCCCTCTGGTGTGACAGCAGGGCAGATGATACATGCTGGTGAGTGTGTTAACACTTTAATATTGGTAATGAAATGTGCATGTCATAGGTGAGGTGTAGGCCATGTACACGTAACACACATACGCATAATACATGCTGTACATGTTTGCTGTGAGACATCAATCATCTCAGTAAAGTCAGTAGCTGCCTCAATCACATGCAATGCACAGTGGTAACACTGTACCGCACATTGGATATGCATAGTTGCTACAGCTGTAGACAACAGAACATGTTTATCATACGCAGTACACGAAAACATGCTACATTTGGCATTACCACACACCTGCTGTAAGGTCACACTTCAGTATCCCACATGTCATGCACACACACATGATGTACCTCAGGGGTAGAGGCCTATCATGGGGCTGTGCAATACTCTGCAACACATAACACAGTCATGTTAGGCAATGCTCCCTATTGGGCACCTCACACTCCCATGTACAAGATGGCTGTGTAATTGTGAACATAGCCACGGCACTGCAGTTCAGGTACAGTATGCTAGGTGGTGGTCTTGCACACATTAGTAGCTGTGAGTGACCACAAGATGCATGTTGATGATGGCACAGGGTACTACACCCCATCCAGTTACAGTGACCACAGTACTACTCATAGCAGTCATTGCTTTGCACCTCAATGTTGTGTGTGTGCAAACATATGCACCGATACACAATATGCAAAGCATGTTGTGTGTGTGCTTACATATGCTAGTATACACAATATGCACAGCAGTCACAATCCAAACAAAGTGTCACATATATGTCCTGGAATGCTAGTGGGTGTATAGGTCACTTGACACACATTGGGTATGTGTGGTGTTTAATGTTGCAGTCGTGTAGCATGCCATGCCATGTCTGGCACCGACATATCTGCAATATATCCCACACTCACCATAACCACTGTACACTGGCCATGTCGAGCATTGGGATTCCTTCACATCAACATACACCACACATCCCGTGTGTGTACATAGCATGCATGTGCTACACCCGTGCCCACTATTATCTGCTATGGACACAGACACTGTACTCAGACATGGATATCTATGTGTCACACAGATAACACATGCAGCCATGGCATGTATACTTATGAGTGATGGTGCACAGGGCATTGCAGAGCTGATAATACCTGCACAGCAATGTTGTGTCCATGTACACATTGTGTTCCAGGGTGTAGCCAATCACTGAATAACTACACAGTTGCATCAAAGCCATGTATACTGCCATCTAATAGGGGCATGTACACTTGTACTGCATGGTCTTGTGCAACACATATTCTGCATGCGGACACGTGTGTGGTGACTGTTTACCTTGCGATACTGACACCCACCTTCACCCACTATAGAGTATGTGTTGGATTGCTGGTATGTGTGTGTATGTGCTGTAGTGAGGAGTGTATTAGTGTTCATGTGTTCATGTGTGCATGTGTGCATGTGTGCATGTGTTCATGTGTGCATGTGTGCATGTGTTCATGTGTTCATGTGTGCATGTGTGCATGTGTGCATGTGTTCATGTGCAGACCGTAAAGTGTGTTTCCTGTCTTCCTCTCACAGGTGCTGAGTTAGGGGTTGGCGAAAGCAGCAGGCAACCTGAAGCCACTGCCATGAATAGTGGTGATGATGAGACATGTATTTTGTCACAGGAAGGTTTGACAGGGTCTGTCGTTGGTCCGCCAATCGCTAGTACACAGCGTTCAACCCCATCTATGCGCACACTCATACTGTCAATACATCCCTCACCACCAATGGCCATAGGCGAGGGACAGCATACAGTTGGCATTGACCAGGAGAGTGTGGTACCCATGGCACTTGCATCCCCTCACAGCAGCCATAGCCATATTCCTGGAACAATACTACATAGGCGGAGGTCCAAGGGTTCTCGGGGGAGCACCGCTGGTCGTATTGCCCCTGGCAGGCGTGCCCTCACAGGTCTTACAATGTCCAGTATGTTCCAGGCTGTAATGCAGGCTCAGGCATGTATGGAACGATACACCAGGCAGGGACTTAGAGCGCAGAGGGCACATTACACCGCTATCAATGACAGCATCCGTGACCTTGCCGGTGCCATCCGGACTTACACCGAGGTCATTGATAGACATTGGGGGGAGACATTAGATGCCCTCCACAACATGTCTTCCATGAGCCAGGACCGTGCGGGACGGTTGCGATGTCGACGCGGATGCATGCCAGCAACAGCTGGCAGTGGTCGCGGACGGTCCACAGTTCACAGCCGCTCCCGTAGTGGCTTTACCACCCCCAGCAATGCTGGGGCTGGCCTGTCCATTGACCATCCCAGTAGACCATGTGCACGTGGCTCTGGCCAGTCCCAGCAGGGACATGGGTCCAGTCATCATACCTCTGCCTCTGATGACAGTACCCAGTCAGGGTTGGTACCCGATACTGTCTGTAGCACCCCTGCCAGGCACAGGTACTGTGTCCATGGCTGGAGACAGTGATCTGTACAGCCTAGCAGGTACAGTCTGTGGCTGTCCCACAAACTACCGTATATGGCAGCCACATGGTGGAGCTGTGTGCATGCAGACACACACACATTAACCAAACAACTAGGGCTCACACATACACACACACATTACATCAACATTGGCCTATGCTGTACTGCTGTCCCTCACACACGCACACACACACACACACACACACACACACACACACACACACACACACACACACACAGACATGTCGATTGGATGGGTCAATGTCAGGCTCTGGCAAACAACAAAACACCCTGTGCATATGATGTCCATGGCTGGAGACAGTGATCTGTACAGCCTAGCAGGTACAGTCTGTGGCTGTCCCACAAACTACCGTATATGGCAGCCACATGGTGGAGCTGTGTGCATGCAGACACACACACATTAACCAAACAACTAGGGCTCACACATACACACACACATTACATCAACATTGGCCTATGCTGTACTGTTGTCCCTCACACACGCACACACACACACACACACACACACACACACACACACACACACACAGACATGTCGATTGGATGGGTCAATGTCAGGCTCTGGCAAACAACAAAACACCCTGTGCATATGATGATACCTGTGTCGCCTCCTGTCATCTGCAACATTGATGGAGGAACAGGCTAACATGGTGCTGATGCACAGGGTGACACAATAGCAGTGTAGCAATAATAGCAAGTTGTCAACAAGGAAGTGTAATGACATCCTTGTAGGTATATCTGAGCAGACATTATGCATCAAAGCTCTGATTGTCAATGTAGCATTGTTTACACCACTGTTAGGTCTGAGTATGTATTGTCCACCCATGTGCCACTTGGCTGAAGTGTAATGTGTTGCCAGCATGTGTTAGTGAGTGGACAGTACGTGTGTGATGTGTGCAGTACAGATTAGCAAGTGTACATCTGTGAACATGGTGGGTGCGCACTGTCTGCATGTACGTGCATAATGGACACATGGGACGTGTGGCATACCCTGTCGTACACATTGTTAACATCTCATAGTATCTTTCAATGGCCAGTATGTATTCTACTACAGTTATGTACTAACATGGGTAGACGTGTGTATGACATGGGTTGACACTATGCTGTGGGTGATACCGTTAATATCTGTCAATGATTTGCGGTCTGGTAGTATACACAACCTCAACAGCATGACTATGAGCAATCATTGGATGATGTCCTGACAAATGACACACAGTCGTAGGGAACTCAGTAACAATTGGATCCTTCCGGTGCTACACTATAACACTAACCAGTGGTAATGACCACCACCCATTCCTGTGACCACACCTGTTTGGCATATAGCCCCCTTAGGTACATGCAAACACACTAGGGATGTGTCCATCCAAATCTGGAAATGCATGCATTGGCCTACAATGCATTGCCTGGATGGGACGCATATCCTACACAAGGGTATCATACAGACAGATACCTGTTGTCTGATACATACTGTATAGTAGTAAGCCGACTATCGCATAGTCATCCTCATGTACTATACATACTATCCCATCAGTACCACACAGGTGGTAGCCCTCAACATGTATGTTGGGTACCAATGTGTACATACAGCCTCATGTTATGTCATGTGTCCCTTGGTATCCACATATCCATAGGTATTGTGGAGTCCCAAGGTGTATCACTTAAGACATTAGAGGCCTGAATGCATATCCACAAGGGAGTTGTACACCTATAAAGACTGTCCATTATTGGCAGTCTTTGTTGTGTATGAACATGTCTGACATATACCCCAGGCATATACCCTCACTCACACTACTCTTAAGTAACTGTCATGGGTGTGTGTGCCACAGATGACCTTGGCCACAGAACACGACAGTGGACGGCCTTGTCACATACATACATATGTGACCTACGATCTGAGAAGCAGCAGTACAACCTGTTAATAGAAACAAATGCATTCATGTAGTATGCAGGCTCCACACCTATGTACTTATTGAGGGGACATGTACACATATATATTTGCCACGCAGATACCTGATGTGTGCAATGCACTTACTGTTGTAATCATAATATGTCATACCATAGTAAAAGCAAAACCCACACCACATTGACCAACAGTGACACACACACACACACAGTCAGCATTTGCAGGATTCAAACCCCTACCTAACTATGTTATGATACTACAGAGAAATGCATTAACACGGCACGCTATTTGCTTTACTGGGTGGTTTCCCTTCTCCGGTGACATCATCAGTCTTTCCAAAGAGGAATGTACCTCTTTTAGTGTGTTTTCCCAGTCTCTAAAAAGGGGACTCCTTTCAAAGACAATTGCACACATACACACACACAACCCCACACACAGTCAGCATTTGCCAGATTCAAACCCCTACCTAACTATGCTATGTTACTAGAGAAAGACGCATTAACACTGCACGCTATTTGCTTTACGGGCTGGTTTCCCTTCTCCTGCTGTATTTGTAGGATGGTGACATCATCAGACTTTCCAAAGAGGAATGTACCTCTTTTAGTGAGTTTTCCCAGTCTCCAAAAAGGGAACACCTTTAAAAGTAAACTGCACACATACCCCCCACACATACACTCACACTCACTGTTCGCAAGATTCAAACCCTTACCTAACTATGTTATGATACTAGAGAGAGATGCATTAACACGGCATGCTATTTGCTTTACTGGCTGGTTTCCCTTCTCCTGCTGTATTTATAGGATGGTGACATCATCAGACTGGACATGGTGATGTGTGTACACTTTGTTTTATTCCATTCCAGGAATGGTCCATGTGGGTCAGCAGGTGTCAACAGCTTGAACAAGACCTCATAATCCTTACCTTGTGTGATCTATCTGTGGACACATTGGCATTCCGTCATATGTCAACACATATTTATGCACAGCTTGTTGGTTTTGTGGATACTACATGTGTCTGGGATGTTGATAAAGGGCTATTCAAAGTCTATGTGACACATGTGTAGATGTGTTCATTGATGTATGTCCTGGGTGGCTGCCTTGCAAACAGTCTAGCATGTTTGAGAACCATGATCCGCACATGAACATACCACAGTTGGTAGGGTTGTGTGTATGTCAGCTTCCAATAGCTCTGTTTATGACTGCAACCATGATGGACTCCATGACCTTGCAGATCAGACTTCATAGGCGTACTGGACTTGACTTCCCATGGTGTGTTGTGCACCAACACTTGTGTTGAGTGCCATATGTAGTGGTGACACATTCAACAGTTCCACATCCTGTGTAGGGGGTGAGGCTCAGCTGACTGTTCAGGTTCATAGGTTCATACTAGGCTATCTGCCCTAGGGCATTTATAAGCCTAGCCAGAGTGTGTTTGGCTTTCGCCACCCATTTTAAATTAATTTTGCTATGCCCTTTTTTGAGGTTAGTATACTGTGCCTCTGTCTAACAGTGACACAGAAGTGATACCCAGGGTAAACCTACGATCTCCCATCCACTCATCAAGATTCCTCTTGAAGAGAGTCAATGAGGGACTCTGCCTAACCTGGACTGGGATTTTATTCCAGAGTGAAAGGAGCCTCTGGGTTATGAATCTGCCCCTCCAGCATGTCCTATTTATTTCAGTGCTGTGGTTCAAGTCTCTTGAGAGCGTAGCTCGATGGGATTTGGATTTTCTGAGGTGCAGCATTTCCATTAATTCTGGGTTGGACATGGCTTTATACGTCAGGCACAGATCACCTCTGAGCAGGCGGTATGCCACTGAGTAGAGCTGGAGTTTCTTTAACCGGGCAGCATATGGCATCTGTTTGAGCCCTTTGATCCTCTTGGTGAGGTACTTTTGGGGTCTTTCCGGTTGCTGTAGGTGTCTGGTAAGGTACATCCCAAAAGGGGCATTGTACTCAATTATGGGCCTGATGAGGGATGAGTAAAGAGGCACGATGACCTCTCCTGATCTAGATGTGAATCCCTACATGATTAGGTGGGCTATATAAAATGTTCTTCTAACCACTTTGGCCACGTGGTTGTCAAATGAGAGATTGCTATCAACTTGGGTCCCCAGGTCCCTAATTACTTCTTCTGTACTTAATGGATTACCACCTATGTGGTAATTTGTGGGCACTTTGTTTTTGCCAAAGGGGATGACTATACACTTTTTGGTGTTTAGCTTGAGGCCATGGCTCTGGCACCAGTTGTCTGTTTCTATGAGGGCCTTTTAGAGGATGCTTATGTCAGCTGGAGAGTCGATTATGGCACCCAGTTTGCAGTCATCTGCGAACTTGGTCAGCCACAGTCCTTCCGTGTTGGCCTGTACCTCCGAGAAATATATACCGAACAAGAGAGGTCCCAGGAATGAGCCTTGTGGGACGCCACTTGTAACTGGTTTGGAGTCTGACATGGCTCCAGCAATTCTAACCATGTGGGTTCTGTCCTTGAGCCGGTTTGCAGCCCATCTAGTGACATAGGGGTTTATATTTAAGCTGGTGAGCTTATCTATAATGCCCGAGTGGGGTATTGTATCGAAGGCTTTTGCGAGGTCCAGGTAGGCTGTGTGGACCACCTTCCCCTCGTCAATGGCCTTGGTGACTGTTTCAAAGAAATCGACCAGGTTTAAGGGGCAGGATCTGCCCTTAACAAAGCCGAACTGGGTAGGATCCAGTGTCTGTAGGTCCCCAATATCTTTATTTATGAGGTCCATGATACTTTCCATAGCTTTGCAGACCAAGCTAGTCAGGCTTATGGGGCGATAGTTTCCAGGATCCGTTGAGGCACCACCTTTGTGGAGAGGGACCACTGTTGCTGTACGCCACTCTTTGGGTACATATCCTGTAGTAAGGCTGAGATTGAACAGTAGTTTTATGTTTGGGTTTAGCTCTTCTTGGAGTTCATGTAGGACGCAGCCCAGGACACTGCCTGGTCCCATTGATGCTGTGTTTTTTGCTTTGGAGAGGCGGCTCTTACCTGAGCATCTGAGATGTCACGGGGGCAGCACTCTGCCGGGATAGATATTTGCCCTTTTGGTGGGGAGGGAGGGGAGAAGTTTGCGCTGAACCTGTCAGCTAGGATGTTGGCAATGTCTGTGGGTTCGGTGTATTTTTTGTCATTTTGGACTAATTCTGAGCATATCTGGGAATTCCCACCCAGGTTCCTAACATAACTAAAGAAAGCCTTGTGATTATCCTTAGTGTCCTGTGCAATTTTTCTCTCGAAGCTGGCCTTAGACGATTTTATGAGTGCCGTAGTTTTTGCTAATACTGATCAGAGATGCCTTCCCTTTTTGGGATTTTGCTCTATCATGTAGTAGCTTCCTCCTTCTGTTGTATAGTTTGTTTATGGCTGGGGTCCACCAGACAGGACATCTGCCTTTGGAGGATTGGGTCTTGGTTTTATTTGGGATTGAAAGATCCATGCATTCCTGAAGGTGTTCATAGAATGCGTTTATAAAGGATTCTGCAGTCTGGGCCGCATTTTCCACAGGCCCGGGGGCTTTGAAGGATTCCACCTCAGTTTTGAGGAGTGTGAAATTTGCTTTAGAGAAGTTTTTCACTGTGGTTTTCTGGGCAGGGGGTGGGATCGGGATGTGAATATCCAGTGAGATTAGTTTATGGTCTGATCTTACCAGTGAGGGATACACTTCTGGTCTGGAGCATAGAGTCCCCATGTTGGTGATGATCAGGCCCAGTATGTTTTCCCCTCTTGTGGGAGTGTAACAAGTTGTTCCATAGCATTTGAGTTTATAAATTCTAGGAACCTTTGGGCTAGGGTGTTGGAGCTAGAGTAATGCTCCCAGTCTATGTTTGGGTAGTTGAAGTCGCCCAGTATAATGGTGTTTGGAGAGACCTTCATATTTTCCAGTGTTCTCAGGAAGGCCGAGTGGGGTTCCTGGGTTTGGGAGGGTGGTCTGTAGCAGGCTATAAACTGGAAGGCAGTTTTACCCACTGTTAGTTGCACATGGATAGTCTCTGATGCTTAGTGCTGTGCCACCAACCTGGAGGTGTGGGTATCTTTGACGAATATTGATACTCCCCATCCTTTTGTGGCTCGGTCCAAGTTTTGGGGCAGAAAAGCATGGTATGAGGTATAACCTGGTAGTGCTGGGGTGCTCTTGGGAGCCTTGAACCAGGTTTCTGTTACTGCACAGATATCGATGTTCTCCATGCTAAGGAGAGTTTTGAGTGCGTGCATCTTGAGGTTTAGACTTCTGGCGTTGAGTAGCATTACTCTTAGTTTCTTATCCCTTGTGATACCTATGGAGGTGGGTTTGTCTTTTGAGCCTTGCCTAAAAAGGCACTATGGGGGTAGCAAGAGCCTTTGCCAATAATCAAAAGCCCAGGGGTGACAGGTGCAAGCCGTCCCTAGCGAAGCATCGTGGCTTGTCGAGCATGTCATCCCAGGCTGACAGGCATTGGATCCCCTTTGAATGACACCAATACTTAAGCCAATTGTTGAAATTGATCATCTTGTCTTCATATTGTGGCATCATTCTTGGTGAGGGTAAGATGCTACTCAAGGTCAGGGTCATACCGGCCTGGGCTACATGCTCAGAGAGCTCCTCTATATCTCTTTTCATGTAGTCCAGGGAGGTATGTCTCAGGTCATTCACACCAGCATGGACAATGACTGAGTCATATTTGTACTTGCCTTGGAGTGACCTGAGTGCTTGTGTTATGTGGCGGATCCTAGCGCCCCGACAGGCAGCTCACCGTGACCTTCTCCTTGTTTAGCCTGGTGAGCAGGACGTCAGTGTGCCTGACAATAGAGTCACCTATTACAAGTGTATCAGGTGTGTTGTTTAGCCTTAAGGGCTGTGACTGTTCGGCACACTGGCTTTGTGAGCTATGTGTTACATGTGTTTTGTTTTGGGGTAGCGGTTGCTTGGGTGTCTGCTTTGGTGGTCTCTGCTGCTTAGGCAGATTTTTATTTAGAGCCTCTGAGTATGTTTTTGTGTGTTTATGTGTTTGGTTTGCTGTCGTGGTAGGTCTATGTGAGACTGGAATTGTAGTGAGTGTGGTTTCCTTCTCCTCCTGACTGTGCTTAAACTAAAAGGCTTAGAATGAGTTACACCAAGCAGTAATAAATACAATTGAGTACTTTTAAGATGACGCAAAAGCAAAATAAAGTAGGAAGAAACACAAATACAGTAAAAGCAGATACATTTTTTTTTTTTTTTAAGTGGAAAGAGAAAGGAAAGAGAGAAAGGAGTAGCAGAAACTAAGCTGATTTGCCTTCTTAAATGTTCTCCCTGTACTGGGTAGAATGAGGTAATGACACTAGACTGGAAGGGGGGTCCCAGATCAAATTTACACTAGGGGCGGGCAACTGCAAAGTCACCAACTATGAAATGAAAGTTTTAAACAGCTAAAGGAGCCTCTAGAAAAAAGAGTTTAACTGCAACAAGTTATTACAAACAAGCAACCCAACAGATGCTTAACAAAAGTGGACAATTTCCATTTAATACCTCACACACAGTGAAACTAGCTGGAAAAATACACAGTACACAAAGTGCTATAAATAACAAAGAAATAAAGAACAAAATAAACAAAAAACAGGATACTTAATGTTATATATTATAGCTCCGAGTTTCCTCAGTGTCTTTCCTTCGATCAAGCTCAGTGTGAAATGGCAGAACACTCACAAATTAACTTCTCTGTTTGTTCTATAGTTTGTGCATGACACATATTGGGAATCAATGTATTCGACTTGCTGCCATGCTTTTGGCAGTGGAGGTAGCTGCTCATCCATTCTACATGTGATATCTCCTGGTATGATGATATGGACTATCGTCAGTGGGAGGTGGGTATGTACATATGGGCCTGTCTGTCAGGATGTCAGCATTGTCAGTCAGGTACAGTTGGCCCTGACTCAGGACGTATATGGGTATACATTGCTATTTATGACATAGCTGAAGGAGGTGTCATGATTCAGTCTGGACTCCTTCTCAGCTACTCTTTACAAAACACCAACGAACATGAGCACTAATCCCTGTTATACTCTTTTACATGCTTAACACCCTACTGATCCTTTGTGATCAGGCTACAGAGTATGTCATCATAATATCCTGGCATGTCCAGGGGTCGGTTTCGTGTGTACTCTCCAGTCCAGTTGGTGGATATTGTGATATTGACACAATGTCACATCTGCCTCATGTACACAGACAACCCTCTCCTCCTCCCGATAAACTCAGATATATGTGTGAGATGCACCTATATAGACATACAGGGTGCTGAACTCTCTCGACCCATGACTGGTACGGTCTATCAGGTGGTGAAGGTAACCACACACACCACATATCAGTCTCACATATCCTCTAGCAACAGCACTCAAACCACATTATCACACATAGACATACTCGGATGCTGTAAATGTACTCGGCCTAAGCAGCAGAGACCTCCAAAGCAGACACACACACAACTGCTACCCCACTACAATACCCACATATCACATAGTTCACAATGTCAGTGTGCCACACAGTCACTGCCCTTCGGGCTAAACAACACACCTAATACACTTGTAATAGGTGACACTTATTGTCAGACACACTGACGTACCACTCACCAGCCCTAATAAGGGAATAGTCACTTTGGGCTGTCTGTCGGGTGCCAGGATCTGCTGCATAACACAGGCAGTCAGGTCACTCCAAAGCAAGTACAGGACTGGCACCATCATTGTCCATGCTGGTGCGTAAAACCTCAGACGTTACTCCCTGGATGACATGATACATGGAGGAACACTCTGATCATGTAGCCCAGGCCAGTATGACCCTGACCTTGTCTAGCATCTTACACCCACCAATTATGATGTCACAGTATACAGACACACATATCACGTTTAACAGCTGCCTAACAAATTTGTTTCATTCACAGGGGATACAGTGTCTGTCAGCCTATGGTGACATGCTCAACATGCCACGTAGCTTCACTATGGACAGCTTGCGCCTGCCACCCTTGGACTTTGGAATGCTGGCTAAGGCTCTTGCTACCACCATAGTGCCTTTTTTAAGCAGGGCTCAGAAGACAAACCCACCTCCATAGACATTACAGGTTAAATGAAACTAAGTGCAATGCTGCTCAACACCAGATGTGTTACCCTCATATTGAGGCCACTCAGAACTCTCCTCAGTATGGAGGATAGCGATATCTGTGCACTAACAGACCCCTGGTTCAGGCTCGCTTATGCACACCAGCACTACCAGGATATGTTTCATACCATGCTTTCTGACAACAAGACTTGGAACAGACAACACAACTAGGGGGAGTATCCATATACATTACAAATACACACACCTCTGGGTTAGTAGCACTGCACAAAGCATCACAGATCATACATATACAACTACCATTGTGCAAAACTGCCTTTCAGTTTGTTGCCTGCTACAGACCACCCTCCCAAACTCAGGAACCACACTCGGCTTTCATGGGAACTACGGAGAATATGTAGGTCTCCACAAACACCATTATATTGTGTGACTTCATATACGCAAATATTGACTGGGGATACTACTCAAGCCCCAACATCCTCACCCAACAGTCGCTACAATTTGTAGACTCATATGCTATGGCACAACCAGTCAGCACAGCCACAAGGGGGAATACATATTGGACATGATCATCACCAACATGGGGACTCTATGTTCCACACCAGTGATATACCCCTCATTGGTAAGGTCAGAACATACATGTATCTCACTGGACATACATATACCCTCCACACACCCATCATGGGTAATCTTGGTGAACTTCCCATGAGCCAACGTCTCACTTCACCAAAGCAAGGTGATATCCTTCAGAGACCCTGAGACAGTGGCAAATACGGCTCACACTGCTGAATCCTTTACATACACATTCTATGGACACCTAGTGGACTGCATGGATTGTGCTATCCCAAATAACAACAGGACTCACTACTCCAATGGTAGGGGACCTGTCTGGTAGACCCCAGCCATTAATAAGCTGTACAATGTCAGGAGGATGCTACTACATGATAGAGCACAATCCCAGACTGGGAAGGCATCTGTGATCTGTATTAGCAGACAGCTACGATCACTCATGAACTTTTCTAAGGGCCGCTTCTACCGGACAATTGCACCAGACACGTCGGACTATCACACGGCCTTCTTCTGTTATGTCAGGAACCTGGGTGGACATTCACTGATATGCTGTGAGTTACTGCATACTGACTAAACATACCCTGAACCCACTGGCATTGCCAACATCCTGGCAAACAGGTTCAGTGCAGATGTCTCCCCCCATCCCCCCTAAGGAACAACTATCCATCCCAACAGAGTATAACCTCCCTGACATCACACAGTAACATGTGAGTGCTGCCCTCCCCAAAGCATACATCACAGTATCAATGGGACCAGACGGTGTCCCGGCCTGCATCTTACATGAGCTTCATGACAGACGTAACCCTCACATTACATCACTGTTCAATATCGGAGTTACTACAGGATATGTACCCAAGGAATGGCGTACAACAACAGTGGTCCCACTTCACAGAGTTGGTGCCACAACGGACCACAGACAATATTGCCCTATAAGCCTAACTAGCCTGTTCTGCAAAGCTATGGAGCGTATTGTCATGGGACTCATACACATAGACATTGGGAACCTACAGACACTGTTTCCTACACATTTCAGCATTGTTGTGGGCAGATCTTGCCTCTTGAACCTGTTTGTATTCTTTAAATGGTTAACAGGTCCATCGACATAGGGACGGTTGTCCACACAGCCTACCTGAACCTTGCAAAACCCTTCAACACAATAACCCACTGGGCCATTATGCATAGGCTCACCAGCATCGATATGGACACATATCTCACACGATGGATTGCTACCTGGATCAGGGATAGCACCCACATGGTCAGAATAGCAGGTGCCATGTCTGACTATACACCAGTTACACGTGGCATCCCACACGGCTCGGTCCTGGGACCTCTCTTGTTCAATATATATTTGTCTGACATACAGGCTACCACAGGGGGAATATGGCTGAACATGTTTGCACTTGACTGCAAACTGGGTGCCATGATCAACTCTCCAGCTGCCACATGCATACTCAAACAGGGTCTCACAGAGATGGATGACTGGTGCTTGAGCCATGGCCTATAGCTAAATGACATTAGTTGCATAGTCATCCCCTTTGGGAATAACAACATGCCCACACATTACCACATAGGTAGTACCCATTACATATGGTAGGAGTTGTTAGGTGTTTGGGGACATGACTTGTTCGTACTGTCGCCTTTGACATTCACGTTGCCAAAGTGGTTGGACACACCTTCTATGTGGGCCACCTTATCCCATATGGTTTCACATCTAGATCGAGTGAGGTCATTGTGCCCCTATACTCATCACAACCATGCTTAGTTACAATGCCACATTTGGGGTGTACCATACCTGACACCTGCAGCAACTGTACTGGCCACAGAGGTTCCTCACCAAGCAAATCTAGGGACTCACACAGATGCCCTGCACAGTTCGGATGCAGTAACTCCTGCTCTACTCAGTCGCTTACCACCTACTCGGATATGATGTGTGCCTGTTGTTTACAGATATACCCAACCCAGAATTACTGGACATGCTCCACCTCAGGATATCTGACTCCCTTGGAGTTACAAACTCTAGGGACATATATCTCAGCACAGATGTTAATAGGACATCTTGAAGGGACAGATTCTTATCCCAGATTCTCCACTCACTCCAGATTGTAATCCCAGTTTCACATAGGCAGAGCCACCCACTGACCACCTACAGGAGACATCTTGATGACTGTATGGGTGATCGTATGTTTACCCCTGGGATATCTTCTGTGTCCCTGCCAGACAGAAGCACACTAGCCTAAATGTACATGGGCTATCTTGTGTGACCTACAATTCACACACACAGTGTAGTAATCTGACAGGATTGCGAATGCCAAACACACTCTGGCTAGTCTTGTACATGCCCTAGGGCAGATAGCCTAGTATCGACCTCTGAACCTATGCTAATGTTCAGGATGCACAATGTTTATTGCTGATACTGTTTGCAGGTCTTTATCGTCTTTGCTTTACCAGTTTCTATGAACAACTTCAGTATCTGCAGAACATATTTGATTATGACAGGGTTCCACTATATTATAGATGTGTCTGTTTTCATATAACTGTGTGCACAGGGTGGATTGCTGGATAGTGACAGGTTCCTGGGTTAACACATGCAACTGCCAGATATGCGTGGCCCACTGCTGTACTCAGACATGGCCTAAGTGTGTGAGCATGCCCAGTTCAGGCTTTCCGTGTTTTGTTGCCTGACATTTGTCTCATTTATTCAAGTGTGTGAGCATGCCTAATGTGACCTTTCAGTATGTTGCTATCTGAGGTCCACTACATTTGTTGATGTGTGTGAACATGACCGATATTAACATTTATACTGTGTGTGTTGGAAATCAGGTTCTGTTCTTACTGCAGGACTCACCTTTGTGTCATAACTCGACAGGGATTATGCTGTGCCTGCAGGGTTTCCATGAGATACTTTGCATAGACTTATCAACATTCCTTCATACAGGCTGATCACTGTGATACTGTCATGGTTTAGTGGTTCAGTACTTTGACTATAGTGCACAGTATCCTGGGTTCGAAGCCCATCACTGCTTTATATTTTCATACTGAGCAGACTAGACTGCTTAAGGGCCAGTTAAGCAAATATGAGCATGTTGGCTTTTGCTCAGCTATGCCCTACTTAGACCAGGCTTGTCCGACATTGCTCAATATTCACCAACATTGCTGGACGTTGCCCAATATTACTCAACATTGACCACAGTTGTGCTAGTTGGTGTGTGCGATTTTGTTTGCATATACTACATAGTGGTAAATGCTGTTTAGCACTGCTTTATATTGCTTAACACATGGCAATCATGCCTTAGGTGGTGCTGCAGGGCTGCCTATGTTGGATGCACATACTACACTCCCTGTACATGTTTGAAAGCAGGTAGTGTCAACTTAGCCATCCCTTTTACTATATGTGCGAGTCAGAGAGAGGTATAATTTCCAGAGTTCCTACTGAGCCAGTGTATGTGCTATGCATTGCCTCTTTGCCAAGGCCAAAGCATACTGGGCACACCTCCTTCTGCCTACTGGGGCAGGCTCAGGTTGTTCCTCCTCCGAGTCACGCTCTGCCTGTGATGACCTTGGCAATGGTGGGGGGCTGTTTGGCCCAGGCCTATGCTGGTCCTGCTGCAGCTGTTTTCGCAGGATCATATTATGTAGCATAGCACATACCATGACAATTTGGGTACATGTAGTTGGTGAGTACTGCAAGGCTCCATCAGATGTGTCCAGGCACCAGAACCGTGACTTGAGCAGACCAAACACATGCTCTACTACATTACGTGTTTGTGCGTGTGCCTCATTATGGCATTCCTGTTCAGGTGTGTGTGCATTTCTAATGGGTGTCATCAGCCACAGCTCAAGTTCATAGCCAGCATCCCCCACTAGGTGACCATGTGGGATGTCCCCATTGGCAAATGTCTGGTACAGCTGTGTCAGATGCCAGATATGGGAATCATGGTAGCTTCCTGGGCAACCTGCACACACATTCAGTATTATGCCCTGGGCATCACAAATGACCTGGCAGTTGATGGAGGGGAAGCCCTTGCGGTTGAAGTAGACCCTACTCCACTCACCGGCTGGTGCTTTGATGCGTATGTGCATGCAGTCTATTGCACCCACTACCTCAGGGTATTCCGCTATTTGCTGGAAGAGACGCATATTGCTGGCCAATACCTCACGGGAATTGGGGAAATATACATGATCACCGACATGTGCTGACATGGCATCCAGGAACTGGTGCAGTACCCTGGATGCTGATGCCTGTGATATCCCCATCATATCACCAGTTGGTCTCTGGAAGGTACCTGTTGCTAATATTCTTAGGCCAACACATACCTTGGTTTCCACTGGGATGGGTTCCCCTCTGTTGGTTCTGTGTGTGAGGCGTGGCCTGTACAGTTCAACAATTTGCTGCAGGAGGTCTCTGTCCACTGTATAGCACTCCACTATCTCCAGCTCATGCAGCCCCTGGTAGGTTACCCTGGGCCTGTACACTCTTCTCCGTCTCCTCACTGTGGGTTGTCCAGCAGCATTTCCATTGTCACCACCCTCAACATGTTGCATATGTCGCCTTATAACAGCAATGGCAGCCCCTAACATTTCTTTGTCTCAGTAAAGCTTTTTCAGTTTACACTTCTATTAGCTTACTGCAGTGTCTGTTGTTAGAAACATAATGGACTGTTGTTTGCAGAGTTTTAAGTGCTAGGCTGGGCTGGGCTAGTGTACTGCCTGTGTAATTGCCTGATTCTGATTGTTTTCACCTGCTAGCTCTGCTAGTACTCCTTGGTAGCTTCCTACTATTTGTTGTGCTTCCTTTTTCCTTTCTGTTTCCTCAGGGTGGAGCGCTGCGCACACAAGCGCAAACACGCACACACCAGCTAACACGCACACACACATGCTTACATGGACTAAAACTTGCTTATTCAGGTTTAAACATGTGCACACCAGCGCAAACACGCTTACAACTCTTTAAACAGCCTTATACATGCTTACTCCGCTTAAACGCGTGCACTCACGTTTACACGCTCACTCTATCTTACTCGGGTTTACAGGTGCACGCACACACGTGCATGCACGCTCAGCAAGAAACTTTGGTGTTATCCACGCCATACACCTTCCATTTCTTGCCTTTCCCTAACCTACCTGTTGACACTCCTCTTTCCATGATGTGTAAATGACAGCAGACACATGCCACTCTGCTCCAATGAGCTTCACTTCTTTCATACATACCCCCTCGTGATGTCACCTATCTTCTTCTCTGTTGCTCCCTTTATCCTACTCCTACACTCCACTGACTGTGCTCATTTGCTATGTAAACTTGCGATTCACTATCCTAACCCTCATTTACATAGGATTGCCTACTAATGCTTGGTTACATCTCTTAGACTCAGCTTCCCCCCTTAGCAACCTCTACTCAGTGGCCATGTTGTCTTCAGCCTGCCATTCCCTTGCATTGTACATTAACAATTTAAATAAGGTTTTAATTTTTAGTTTTCTGGGTTTTAGAGTGCAGCCTGTTTGCGCGGCGCTGTGCTAAGCTTAAACATCAGAAATCGGAGAAAAAAAATTATTATATTTATTTTCATATTGCATTAGGAAACATTTCCAATGGCTGTATATTTGGCCATTGGCATGCTTCCTGCACTGGATGCAACCTTTATTTGGAGCTGTCACGGCTCCCTTTTGCTATTTGCAGAACGGTACTCAGTTGTCAACTGAGTACATGTCTGCAAATAACACTGCTCTTACTTGGACAGGTTCGGGTTTCCTGAATCACAAATCTACCTAATTTGCATGCCTTTCATCTGCAATTGAGGTAATTTTCATATCCCAGCCCTGTCCGTGTAAGAGCCATTTTAGGAGCTCTCTTGCACGCCCCTGCAGGCTGTTCCTGGATCGCTCGTCGGACATGATGGCTGCATGGAGTCTTACTCTAGTCTTAGACTCCATGCAAGCCTTTGTGAATCCGGCCCGATATTGGTATACAAGATTTCTATCAAAACTGGTCAGAATGGTAGATTGCTTTTAAAGAAAAATACAAGAAATATTATCTGTAATGAGAGATAGAAAAAACGAAAAAACTAAGAAAAACTATAGAGATTAAAGTAGAGAAATGTTTATTAAACTGGAAGGAAATGATAGAAACTATTTTATTAAAGAAAAAAATTAAGCATTTGTTATATAAACAAAGATATTTCTTGCAAGAAAAAAAGAAGAGGTTGTGCCATATTTGAGTGAGTTAGTCAAAGAAGATTATACAGTTATGAGAGAGATGAAAGATAGATTATGTTTAATACAGAGAAGACCAGAAAAAGTAATGGGAATAGAAATAGATTATATAAATGCGGTGTCGAGAGATGGGCATATAAATTAAGGTATGGAAGGTAAAGAGGTTCTTGAAACAGGATGATAGTTTTACAAGAATTGGACAAGACACTAAAAACAGTTAATGTGGAATTAGCTGCAGGGCCTGATGGGATAGAATACCAAATGTATAAAGATTTGACAGAATGGCAAAATAAATGTTTTCTAGAACTATTAAATGAATGGTTAAAAGAAGGATTCAAGTATAAGGATTTGTGTAGAGAAGTAATGAAATTTATGTAGAAGAAAGGTGATAGATACAGACTATAAAATATTTCTAAAAATAATTCAGAAAAGATTGGAAGTTAAAATCAATAAGGTAACAGAGGATATGATATATAGTGTTAAAGGAAGAGGAAGTCATGCATTATTAACAATAATCTGGGAATTGTTAAATGACTTGATAAATGGGCAGGAGCAAGTAAAGCTCATGATAGTTTATTTAAAGAAAGTTTTTGATACTATACAGTATGAAAAACTGTGGTAAATATTTCACTCGAATAGTATAAGTAAGTTATCTATAAAAAGTGCCATGAGACAAGGTTGTCCATTAAATAGTACAATATTTACATTGGTAATGAATGTGTTAGTAAGTTGTGTAAATCAAAATATGAAGGATGTATGCTACATAATTAAAGAAGGTATAGAAATGTATAGAAATACCTGTTGTGTTATCTTTTGCAGATGACATTATAATTGTCATGAAAGATGTAAAAGAAATGGATAAAGTAATAAATTATTTAAATGAGAATCTAAATGTAAATAATTTGTACTTAAATAAAGAAAAGAGTAAAGGCTTAGGACATAAAAGAAAAATAGGAGGGATTGAATTCAATATGCATAACACTACTGTAGAAAAGGTAACCAATACAAAACTACTGGGTGCAATTAGAGAAAAAAATCTGAAATATAATCAGAAAATACAGGAAGTAATAAAAAAAACCACCAAAAAATGGGACTTCTCTATTGGTCAAAGCCATACCTAACTAATCTAACAAGGAAAACTATTGCCCAGTCCTACCTTCTTCCCACACTCCTACCTGCATTAGCCATATTTACAAACTTACAAATCACACAGCAACAATAAAATAAAAAAATACTACAAAACTGCACTATGACTCACCACTCTCTTGCCTTAATACAACTACAATGATTAGAACTACTACAACACCTAGTCTACACTCAGCTAGATGTAGTCCATAATTTTATCTATAACCACAATAATTGTCGATCTTTGACATCCTTCTCCGAGACTTCACTACAGTGGAGTTAGATTCCCCAATCTAGGTACCACAATCTCCATTAAAAACTTCGACATATTGGAAAGTTGATAATATGGTCTCGTCCATATGAAGTTCTACTTTCCATTGAGTCAGTCGATCTTCCGAATGGGACTCATACATATACATATATATGTATATATATATGTATATATATATATATATATATATATATATATATATATATATATATTTTTTTTTTTTTTTTCTCTTTTATCCACAACTTAGAAGGCTATTTCAGAGAATTGTCTCCTGTATCACAGGAGAAAGACCCATTTTTCTAAGCACAGGAATGAGTACACCTGTCACTTGGCATATGATTAAAGCAGTAGTTCCTTCTTAGATATTTTTGAAGTGTGCCAACATCTCATAGCAATACCTACATATCAAGCAGGTTACCTATAAAGAAATGTTTCATGCTATACTTTGTTAATGGACTGGTACATCTGCCTTGTACAGTGTATGGTACTTTATTCAGTTAGGAAATCTGTGTGCTCCACCAGTTGAGTTTATGGATTTGCACATATTTCAGGGAAATATTACATGATGTCCAGTAAAAGCTAATGAGATATATAGTGACATAACATCATGTTATAGTTAGGTAGCACATATTAGCACATATCACTGCATCAGCACTAGACAACTGTGCTTCTTACCTGAGTTTTACAAAGTTATTGATGGTGCAGTTATACTATTTCTTATTTAAATCCAAACCATAATGCATTTCATTTGATTTCTCTTGTGAGGCTGTCAGCCCAGCTATCTAGAATTTTGTAAATAATCATATGTCATTTGTGAATATTAATATGATCCATAGGCTTGTCTTACAAATGTAAGAGAACTATGTGTTATGTGTATATTAAACTACTGGTCTAGAAGTTTGTGTTGAACTGTATGTTATATACTGAGCTTCAATAATGTAACCACAGTGTACCCTACTGGAAAAGAACAGAAATGTATATGGACTATGTGCCTGTGCAAATGTGTGTTTTCATGGTAGAAGCTGGAACATACAGAGTTAACTTGCAAAACCTCAAGAAAATAAGTTGAAAAGTAAATTGTTTTATGATTGTGTTTCAGTGTAGTAAGGAGACAGGATGTCTAGAGCTAAAAGTTTCTTTCTATTTTCTTGAAACAGAAATAATTACTAGGTTTCAAATGTAAAAGTGTTAATTGCTTTATGACGTCCACTTCTAGGCAAACTTCAGAGAGATATGTACTTCTCCTCCTAGAGAGATGTTAAAATTATGTTGGTATCTGTTAGTCTGGGAACTGAAGGCAGGTGACAAATAGTGATGTCATCCAGCTGACCCAGCAGTAATATTTTGATATTAATTTGGGAACTCTCTCAGAGACTGTGCATTTTGTATGTGTCTTTGGACCTTGAAGCATCCCACTCATCAGCACTTCTGCCTGCATCTTGCTAATAGTAAATACGTAGGGGAAAGTGATTTCTCTTAGATATAGATAGGAATATAATAAAGATTAGTTTAGATGATTTCTGTATTTATTTGAGACTGTCCTGCAATGTTGTTTTAATATATTTCATGTGATTCTGAACTCTGTAGTCACTGTGCTGAGTTATTGAATATTGTCTTGTTCTTTTATTATTTATTATTAAATATATTTAAACCTTTTAATTGTGGCTGGTTTGTTTAGATATATTTAAGCTCTTAGAGTACTTGCATATGTATTTGGTGACACTGTACAGGCAACTACTAAATAGCCTTCAAGTCTGGGTCACACTTACCATTTAGATAATAGTAACATTACACAGTAAGATTGGGCATCCTTTGGTAAGGGCCTTAAGCAGCTGATAAGGGTGGTGGGAGGCAGCTGGTACTACCTTATAGTCTGGGTAGAAGGGGGCATAGCCAGTGCACCTGTGCCAGCCTTTCCCAGGTATGTGTGTGTGTGTGTGTGTGTGTGTGTGTGTGTGTGTGTGTGTGTGTGTGTGTGTGTGTATGTGTGTGTGTGTGTGTGTGTGTGTGTGTGTGTGTGTGTGTGTGTGTGTGTGTGTGTGTGTGTGTGTGTGTGCGTCAGCTACTTGGGCAGGGACACAAAGCACTGGTTGGACAGAGAAGGTGTTGGAGATCTTAGCTTGGCCACTCAGCTGAGATCTTAACCCTATAGCTGTGCCAGTGAGGAGTCTTACTGGGGATCTGGAGAAAGAAGGAGAAACCAGCCCCAGACTGACTGATCTCTGTGTGCTGTTAAGGGAAATTGTACTTTACTGTGTGTGTACTTGTCATCCTCCCAATGTGTATGTCCCTCACTGGTGCTAGTGGTGAGGATTGAGGCTCCTTGATTACTGGGCTAGTGCAGGGGCATCACATCTCCGTTTTTCTCCCCTCCCTCTTTGTCATTATCCTTTCTTTTTCATTTATTTGTTTCAGCTTATTATGTGTGACTTATTAGTGACTTGGGAGTGACTCCTGGGCTTGTGTCAGCCAAGGACACGACCTTGTTGCTATCCACAGAGAAGTGTAATAGTGTAATAGGCCCTCCACCCCTGCCCCTGGTGAGCCAATGGCTGTGCCAGATGTGAGTGTTATGTTGCCTACAGACAACTGGCAATTTTCAAACTTTCATATATGGGAAAGCCATTTACATTTACTATTTGTACTGACTGCAGTTCAATAAATATTATTTATACAGTGCTTTGTACAAAATGTGATAATTGTTATATAGGGAAGACTAACAGAAAACGTAAAGACATAATTTTCAATCATAACTCAGAAATGCATAGGAAGTTAGAAAGTAATGCCTTATATAAACAAATTAAAATGAAAGAAAATAAACATTTATTTAAGTATGCAATGCTAGAGGAAGTGATTTAGTCAGTAAAATAGAATTCTTAGAAACATAAATGGATAACAGCATCTAGGGCAGGTAAGAAGCCAAGTCTAAATAGGCTAGTATTTATAAAATCACTGTTAAAACAAAGAAACTTGAAGTACTCATAATATTACTTTTATTAAAGTTATTAAATGCTTTTTTTATTAGATGTCTTAAGTGTAAGAATAAAGTATATGTTTTTAATGAGTAATGAATTTGAATCATGTGACAGCTACTTAATTTTATATAAGACACTGTAATGGAGCACTCTGTTTTTATACACTTGATAAAGCATTAGCAAAAGTTTTCAAAGCTCATGTTTGTTTAATAAATTAATCAGTATCTATATCCTGCATTGGATCCAAAAGCTGTTTTTTTATAAGTAGTAGGAGAGCTAGTGGACAGGCACATTGAAGCCTACATTCACCATCTGGAAAGACTTATCTTGTGACATGCAGAGTTGCATCCCTGCCTGCCAGTGGTAGCATCATCAGAGCCAAGACGCCATGGTGAGGGTTGAACAAGGTGGCGTCTAACATCCCTTTGGGTATGACACAGACAGGGCAGTATACGAGACCATATATCCACCCTTTTTCCCTATCCACCATCCTGGTATTTCCCTCCCTGTTATGTCCTTGCTGTCCCCTATTTGTTGCCTAATCCTGCCCATTCCCATTGTCTTACTTTAGTTGTCTACTGTCTGTAACTTCACTGGCATCCCCCTCACTCACTGAGTCAGCACCTTCCATATTAGTCTTGTCGGTGTTATGTGCTTTGCATATATCAATGGTTATTACTCTTACCTTCTTAACATGCCATCACCTTTGCTCATCTCCTTCTCCACCTTACCTTCTTTTTAAACAAAATATTGAGCACCTGTACCTCAAAACAAAATTACCCTTTATTCCCCTCCACCCCGGTCTAATCATTCCTTAGTTGTTTCTCTTATGTGCTTCTAAATGCATGTTTTCCCCTTTTCCCTACTGTCCTTTATCAGGTCAAAAAATAAATTTAAAGAGTACAATGAATGCTTTAAGACATAGCTGCTTTTCTTGTCATGTCGCTTTTGTATGCATGTGAAAATGCTGTAGTGTGTATATGACCCTCTCCAGAGACTGTGCTCTGGCCACAGCAGTATTGTTAATTAAGTGCTGTTTCTGCCCGGTGTCTTCACATTGCTAACTGATAATGAGCTAAGGCATGCATCACCCAAAAGTTAAACAGCAGCAGACTCATCCCTGTCACAGTGAGCACGTTTCTCAGTCCTAGGGCATAGCTTTGTCATATTAGAAATTCTTCAACAAAATGATAGCTACCAAATGGATTACATACTAGAACACTTTAACAGACAGTTATTTAAAATAAAAAAATAAAGATACTGATGATATCTCCTTCCTGTAATAACCACTTACATTTTGCATAATGCTGCTGAATAGCTGAATATTTGAGCTGTTTGGTTAGCTGTTATATACCTACATCAACTTTATTACAAGTGAGATAAGTACAAACTTGCAGTGTTATAAGACAGTAGTGCATTTTATGTTTCTGTGTATTTATTTGTTTCATTGAATATTGTGGTTAAAGATAGTACTGCATTTTATTGTTCTGTTTATTTATTTGTTTCACTGAATATTGTGATCTCTCTTTCTCTTTGCAGTAAGTGGGAGTTATTGTTCTCACTTCATTGATATTCAGTGTTGAACTGTTAGCCTAGAGGGTTTCTCTGTGCTTATAAGTCTTAGTCACTTATCTCTGAATTTATTTCTGCTGAATAGCTGAATATTTGAGCTGTTTGGTTAGCTGTTATTTACCTACATCAACTTTATTACCAGCTGAGATAAGTACAAACTTGCAGTGTTATAAGATAGTACTGCATTTTATTTTTCTGTTTATTTATTTGTTTAATTGAATATCATGTTAAAGATAGTATTGCATTTTATTTTTCTGTTTATTTATTTGCTTCACTGAATATTGTGCTCTATCTGTCTCTCTGCAGAAAGTTGGGGTTATTATTCTCACTTCATTCATATTCAGTGTTGAACTCTTAGCCTAGAGGGTTTCTCTGTGCTTGTAAGTCTTAGTCACTTATCTCTGAATTCATTTCTGCTGAATAGCTGAATATTTGAGCTGTTTGGTTAGCTGTTATATACCTACATCAACTTTATTACCAGCTGAGATAAGTACAAACTTGCAGTGTTATAAGATAGTACTGCATTTTATTTTTCTGTTTATTTGTTTCATTGAATATTTGTTAAAGATAGTACTGCATTTTATTTTTCTGCTTATTTATTTTCTTCATTGAATATTGTGATCTTGTCTCTCTGCAGTTAGTTCACCAGCCTCCTTCCCTGTTCTTGTTGTGGTTTATATCTTGGTGGCTTTGGAATTGCCCACCCCCTCCAGCAAATTTGTATTTGAACACTCCTCCTGGATCTATCTCATTTGCTCACTCAACTGAGTACAGTGAGATCATATTTTGATTTCAGACACTCCTACCAGTCCCATCTGTTCAGCTCTTTCCCAGCTCTATCCCAGTCTAGTGTCATTAGCTCATTCTACATAATACAGAGAGAACATTTGAGTAGGCCAACCTACTTAGGCCCTTAACCTTGAATTATCTTCTGTTTCTCCTTTCTCCCTTTTCACTTTACTTTGTGTTCTGACTGAGTGTGCTTCAAAGCTGATAAGTATATTTTTGGCACTTTTTAACTGTTCAGAGTTAAATTAAACAATAATTGAATTCAATTCAGAATACAATTTGAATATATTGTTTTAATATTGCTACACACTCAAGTGTGCTAGCTTGCACTGCACTTGAATTTTTTAGTGCTATTTTAGCTGCTTTTCTGTAACAAAAAAAAAAACAAACAACAAAAATTCTAAGCTTGTTTCCTGCCTTTCCTGTAACTAGTCTAGCTTTGATACAGATTTGCTGTATCCAGGACTGTTTGGAAGCTTCTGAGTCCCCCAAGCCTTTCTGTGTTGGAGGGAAGCCTTCTAGCTTTTCAGTGGGAGTGGTAAGCACTAGGTAGCCTATCTACCACAAAAGAGGTTTCTGGCTCAGAAATTGTAGTTTACTGACCGTATGGGCAGTTTTTCCATCTCTTTCAACTTTCTGGTCTAAAAACCCAAGTTTGTACTTGTTTCCTGTCTTTCCTGTAGCTAGTCTAGTCCAGATACAGTTTTTATGTACCCAGGACTGCTTGTAAGCTTCTGAGCCCCCCCAAGCCTTTCTGTTTGAGGGAAGCCTTCTAGCTTATCAGTGGGAGTAGTAAGTACTAGGTAACCTATTTACCACAAGAGGAGTGGTTTCTGGTCCAGAAATTGTAGTTTATAGGCCATTTGAGCATTTTTTCCATCTCCTTCAACCTTCTGGTTTAAAAGCCCGCATTTGCACTTGTTTCCTACCTTTCCTATAACTAGTCATCCAGATACAGATTTGATGTATCCAAGACTGTAAGCTTCTGAGCCCCTCGAGCCTCTCTGTGTCGGGCAGAAGCCTTCTAGCTTGTCAGTGGGAGTGGTAAGCACTAGGTAGCCTATCTACCACAAGAGGAGTGGTTTCTGGCCCAGAAATTGCAGTTTATTGGCTGTTTGGGCAATTTTTTCCATCTCCTTCAACTTTCTGGTCTAAAATCCCATGTTTGTGCTTTTCTCACCTTTCCTGTAACTAGTCTAGTCCAGATACCTAAGCCCTTCTGTGTTGGAGGGAAGCCCTCTAGCTTATCAGTGGGAGTAGTAAGCACCAAGTAGCCTATCTACCACAAGAGGAGTGGTTTCTGGCCAAGAATGTGTAGTTTATTGGCCGTTTGGGCAGTTTTTTCATCTCTTTCAACTTTCCGGTTTAAAGGCCCACGTCGCACTTGTTTCCCGCCTTTCCTGTAAGTAGTCTAGTCCAGATACAGATTTGCTGTATCCAGGACTGTTTGTAAGCTTCTGAGAGGTGCCAGAGTCAGCTCTTCAAATTTTCCCTTAGATCTGCTAGTTTTCTTCTCTCTTGCACTTTTACTGGCTTATTAGTCTAGCATTTTACCATACCAGACTTCTTGTAGCAATTATTGTAGCACACAAATGGGCTACCAGCAGTAAACATTCTACAAGGAAACAGCTCCAATACTTATTATTAATGACCACCCCTCCAGGCATGTGTAAAGGTCAGTTCCCTGTGCTTTCTCCTATTAACCTGATGAAGTTGGGCATCCTGAGGCAAAGTAGCAACTGCCTCATGTACACTGACAACCCTCTCCTCTTACTTCCCAACACTAAGACTTGCAAGAGATGCACTTATACATCCAAATTGGAAGCCATGCACTCTCCAGGCAAGACCAGAATAGCTGGTCAAGAGGAGAAGGTCATCACTTGCACCACACCACATGGAACACGTAGCCCTCCAGAACACACACAGCACTGCCTTCACATGAAAGCACAAACCACACACCCACCTTCATGGAGGCTCTCAATAAAAATCTACTCAAACAGCAGAGACCTTCAAGGCAGAAATACACTCGACCACACACAACACTAAGCATGAGACACATAACTCTCCTAAATAGTGTGCCACTCAACCAAAGCCCCTAAGACAAAACACCATGCCCAGCACACTAGTCATAGGTGACTCAATAGTGAGGAACACTGATTTCCCACTCACTAGGTTGAATAAGGAGAATGTAACAGTCAACTGCTTATCAGGTGTCAGGATCTGCCATATAATGCATGCACTCAGGTCGCTCAACAACAGGTACAAATATGACTCTGTCATTGTACATGTGGGTGTGAATGACCTAAGATGTTCCTCCCTGGACTACATGAAAAGAGACATGGAGGAGCTCTTGGATTATGAACAGTATCGTACCATCACCCAGAATTATATCACAGTACCAGCAGAAAATGCTTGCTTTCAACAATTGGGTAAGTTTCTGATGTCATTCTAAGGGAATCCAGTATCTGTCTGCCTGGGATGACACGATTGGCAGACCTTGATGCTTTGCCAGAGATAGCCTGCATCTGTCACCCCTGGGCATCTGGATACTAGCCAAGACTCTTGCCACCCCTATAGTGCCTTTTTTAAGAGGTGTTCCAAAGACCAAATTACCACCATAACAGCTACAAACAAATGCAATCTGAGGGTCATGCTGCTCAATGCTAGAAGTCTAAATCTCAAAATGTACTTGCTCAAAGCACTCCTTAAAATGGAGAACATTAACATTTATGCTGTAACAGAGACCTAGTTCAAGGTAGCAGAAAGCACCCCTGCACTACCAGGCTATAACTCATTTCACACCTTTCGGGCCCAGAACTTGGACAGAAGCTCCAAAAGTGGTGGTGTTTCCATATTCATAAAGGATGTGCACACCTCCAGACTGGTAGCCCAACATAACGCATCAGAGATACTTCAGGTGCAGCTAACATTGGGTAAGAGAGCGATTCAGATTGTAGCCTGTTATAGGTCCCCAACCATGTCCCAAGACACTCACTCCAGGTTCCTAAGCACCCTGGAGAATATTAGGGTCCAACCTAACACACTCATACTGGGTGAATTCCACTACCCCTCCATTAACTGGGAAAACTACTCATGTACCAATACACTTGCCCAACGTTTCTTGGAATTTATTAATCATAATGCCCTGGACCAGCTTGTTCTTACCCCCACTAGAGGTAGCAGAATCCCTGACCTGGTCATTACTAACATGGGCGACTGTTGCTCTACACCAATAGTCAACTCCTCCCTGGTTAGATCCGACCACAAATTAATCACCTTGGAAATCCACACCCCCCCATCCCCCAAAATATAACCACCATGAAAAACTTCTCCAAAGCTAACTTTGGACTCCTAAGAACAGCGGTGGCTAACTTCACAGCATCCATGCAAATGGAGAATAGTTGCATGACTGCTGAATCATACACCAATGCACTGTACGAACACGTACACAAATTCATGGATCTCGCCATACCCAATAGAACCAAGACCCTCTCCTCCAAAGAAAGGAAGCCAATCTGCTGGTCCCCTGCCATAAACAAACTCTACAACAGAAGGAGGAAACTGATGCAGAATAAGGTGAAGTCCCTAGACTGGAAAAACTCCCTTATCAGCCTCAATAAAAAGTTTAGATCCCTCATCAAATTCTCTAAATCTAGCTATGAAAACAGAATTGGAGCAGATAGTAAAGACAACCACAAGGCCTTCTATAGTTATGTAAAGAACCTCCACAGCCATACCCAGATTTGCTCTGAGCTACTGCACAATGGTACCTCCTTTACCGAGCCAACAGATATTGCCAATATACTGGCCGACAGATTCAGTGCCAACTTATCCCTCTCCCCCCCCCAAAGGACCAATCACAATACCAGTAGATTGCCAGGTACCCAGTATTACTGCTGCACTGGTTAAAACAGCACTGTCCAAGGCCAAGAATACAGCTTCTATGGGACCTGACAATATCCCTGTCTGTATTCTACATAAACTACAGATTGAACTGGCACCTCACCTGTGTGCCCTGTTCAAAATTAGCCTCACCTCAGGCTTTGTCCCTACCAAATTAAGTCTACTAATGTTTTAGGTCTCAGTTCATACAAAGAAAAGATTTATATAGTAATCTATCAGGCCTTGGAATTTTCTTTTCTTTTTGTGTCTTCTTACGTATTATTCACTTCCTTGCCTGGGTTTAATAAGTGTTAACAATAATTGGTTGGCTGTAATTTTTCTGTGATGTCTAACCCCATGTAATATGTCCAGGGCTTGCATTGTAGCATGGTAAAGAAAGGAAGGAAGCAAATTAAAGTTAATAAAATGATGTGATCTCAGGCTGCTGTGGAGGAAGTAGAACTGTACTGACAACATTATAAATAGAATTAAGATAATAATCTCCCCTGTGTTTACACAGGTGAATGCACAGCCCTCCCTCCCTCTCATCATGGGAAAAGCTATGCTGCATTACTATGTTTAATTCTCTTTGTATTTTAACACATAATGAGCCTGCTACCTCCCCACAAACACTGCTAGCCAATGAGCAAAGAGAGGTCTGCCATAAAAATGGACTTGAGGGAGCACGACTTCTGAAAAGTAAAGCGATGGTTTAAGCTGATGACTAGTCTCTCCCAACACAGTGACACAGCTTCACAGCGGGTGGTCAATTTTTCCTCAAAAGATCATTAGTCCGATGACCCAAGCCCAGGATTTTATTGCAACGTGGAATCATCTCTTATATTAAAATGATTCTCCACTTTGGTGCAAATCTGTATCTGGACTACCAAAGCCAGTTACGAAAACAAAACTCACTCAAAAAAGGTCTTATGGTGACCACGTATACCCTGCTTTCTGTTACACAGATAGAATCCCTAAAGTCATTCCTCTCTACAAAGGAGGAGTAATTACAGACCCTGGAAATTATCACCCCATTAGCCTGACAAGTCTGATATGCAAAGCTATGGAACGCATCATCACGGACCTAATAAACAAGGATATAGGGAATCTCCAAACTCTGGATCCCACACAGTTTGGTTTTGTGAAGCGTAGATCATGCCTGCTGAACTTGGTCAACTTCTTTGAGTCAGTCACCAGAGCTGTGGATGAAGGCAAGGTGGTTCATGCAGCCTACCTTGATCTGGCCAAAGCCTTTGAAACCATTCCCCACTCAGGAATCATAGAAAACTCACTAAGCTAGGCATCATCCTCTATATCACTAGGTGGGTTGCAAACTGGCTCACAGATAGAACTCACAGTGTGAAAGTAGCTGACTCCAAGTTAGACTGCCAACCAGTCACAAGTGGAGTCCCACAGGGATCAGTCCTGGTCCTCTCATGTTTGGTATCGACTTCTCAGAAGTCCAGTCCAACACGACTGACAAAGTTCACAGACAATTGCAAGTTGGGAGACATTATTAACTCCCCAAGTGATGTTGTCATCCTACAGAAAGGCCTCACTGAGACCAACGACTGGTGTCAGAACCATGGCCTTCAGCTCAATGCCAAAAAATGTGTTGGCATCCCCTTTGGGAAAAACCCAGTTCCCATGAACTACCACATTGATGGTAGTCCAATGAACACAGAAGGTGTTATAAGAGATCTGGGAACACAGGTTGACAGCAACCTCTCTTTTGACCACCACACTGCCACTGTGGTCAGAAAGTCCTTCTATATGGCACATCTCATTACTAAGGGTTTTGCATCCAGGAAGAAAGAGGTCATTGTCTCCCTCTACTCTTCCCTCATTAGGCCAATCATCGAGTGCAATGCCCCATTTGGCATGTACCTAACTAGACACCTGCAACAACTGGAGAGGCCACAAAAGTACCTCACAAAGAGGATCCTAGGCCTAAACACTTGTCCTATATGGACAGACTCAAAAAACTCCAACTATTCTCTGTCTCATATCACCTACCTAGAGGCGATCTCTGTTTGACTTATAAAGCCATGTCTGACCCAACTCTGTTAGAAATGCTACATCTAAAGAAGTCCTAATCCCTCCTCACCACATGCTCCAGAGACCTCATTACCACAATCAATAGAACGTGCTGGAGGGACAGGTTCATAACCCAGAGACTGCCCATTCTATGGAATAGACTTCCCATACATGTCAAACAGAGCACCTCACTGTCCCTCTTCAAGGGAAATCTTAATGAGTGGATGGAAAATAGAAAGTTCACCCCGGGAATCACTCCAGTGGCTCTACTCAACAAAGGACTGGAAACTAAGGTTGGGTGGTACGATGCCAGGGTAATCCCATGGGCTAGGCTTGTAAAGGGTCGAGGGCCATTAGCCTAGTACACACCTATGAACCTATGGTTAGGCTCACTAGGGAACATGTCAAACACACAGACTCATGCACTTTATTATCAGTTTAGACAACCATACGACTATAGAATTTACAATTTAAGTAGCTAAATCTAGTATACAGATATTGGAACTGATCCCAAGAACTGAAAGAACATTCAAGACTTGAAAACTGAATCATTTCTCTGCAGCACAGCAGAAATTAATATTCTCTGAAAAGCGTTATCCTCTTAAGCATCATTCAAGGTTCTCCAGAAATGTATACAGCAGACCATTTTTTAATAAAAAATGGTGAGCTTAGCAAAACAAAACAAAACTGAGCAGTTCAATGTTCCTGCTGCTGTTTGGCTTAGATATAGAGGTGGATATATCTGGATTAAAAAGACTGGGATTTCTAAACATCTGTAATTCACCTTATGGTCATTTCCACGAGGCCTCTGTCACACTGAGTAGCTCCATCTTATTAAGTAATTTTTATTTATTTATACTTTGTTGACCAGGTTAGTCCCACTTCAGGGGAGACCTGAGGTGATATTCATACTAACTAGGAGCAACTTCCCCTATTCTTTGCAGCAGGGGGAAGAGATTTGGTGTTACACATACTGACTTCCTGTTTCTTCTCCAGGCACAGAGCCAGCCAGGAGGAACAAGGAAAATATGTCTGCTGATAGCCAAGGCAACATGGAAGGTAAATGTGTTAAAAATGAAGAAAATATGGTAGAATCACTACCAGAAATATTTTCAGGAGATGTGGGAGCACAGCAAACATTTTCTGTTCATGGTGAGGAGATTGGGGAGGAGATGGAGCTAAATTCAGTGGTGGACAGACATGGATTCAGAAGAAAATTTCCAGAAAGACTTGTTTGAAATGGCAGAAAAATGTGTTATTTCAACCCTCCAGTTGGGAGGGTTGTGGGATGAGTATCTGGAGGAGTTAATTAATCAGAGTGAGCCAGAAAGTGGAACTGCTATATCCAAGAGTAACATTATGGAAAAAAAATAGAAGAGGGAGAAAAGAGAAAGAAAAAGTACCAGAGAAGGTTCCAGAAAAAAAGTCCTATGCTCAAACAGTGGAAGAAGGCGCTAAGGAGAAGACAGAGATGAAGGAAGTATGGAAAAAAATATGTTGTTCGGGTGAGCGGTAAAAAAGAAAAGGCCTGGACATACATGAGTTTGAACAATGTTACTGTACCTCTGGGAGTAAAAGCTGAAGAGGTAAGAGCTTTCATTTTAATTAACAAATACATTTTTTTCGAACTTGTTTTTTGAAACTGGCCAGGCTATGGAAAACTTTTGGGGGCCCTGTGGAAAAAAAAAAAAAAAGAAAGAAACCAGACTTTCCATGGTCAGAATATGTTTTGTAAGCCTTTTTCAGGCAAACAAAAAAGAATCTTGATTCAGTTTAGAGCTGAAGTGGGAGCAAAAGAACTGAGAGAATATTTGTTGATAATATGCAAAGAAGTGGCGGACACTACTAAAATCTATGACGAAAGAGGATTATGGACTGGACTTGGGAATGTGGAATAATTTAAAAAATGGAAAATGACAATGTGATACACATACCTAGTATTATTAATGTGCATGGTAATAGAGGTTTTGTGAGGTGCAGTGGACAACCAAAGACTTATTTTTGTGGAAAGTTGATCATTTAATTAATGAATGTGCCAAAAAAGATGTTATTTATGTAGTCAGACAGGTCATAATGCAAAGAAATGTGAAGTGAAATTTAAGAAACGTAGTAATACAGAACAATCATGGTTAAAATGTATAGCAGAAATACAAGAAAATGAAAAAGAAATGAAATTATACAAGAAAAAGAATTAGAAAAGAAAGCTATATATGAACACACAATGCAACAAGAAAAATATAGAAATTGTATTTAAATTTAAAGGGAAAGACAAAGAGAAAGAAAAAAAGAGAGACAGATGAAGCAAGTGAAAAAGAATCAGAGTAGCATATAGTACGAGGTAAGAGAAATTCAATAGGAAAGAGAGTTAGGGAAATAAAAAGAAAATTTAAAACTAGAATGGAAAGAGAGAATAAAAAAGTAAAGGAATAAAAAGATTATTCTAATATCTGTTCTATGAAACTGAAAATAGCTTTGAATGTGAACAGTGTGAACATATTAAGAGAAGAATTAGTATTTTATAATGGTGTGCTGCAGTAGATGCTCAAGTAATAGTGTTAGAATATATTAGAATGCTAACAGAAGATGAAAGGGTGCAAACAGAAAAGCTTTGGAATAGTACTGTTATTTGGAATATAAGGCAAACAAACGTGCAGGTATATGTATACTCTGCCAAGAAAATATAAAAATATTACATATTACAATAGTACAACTGGGACAAACAACAGTAGTCGATATAAGATAGAAAAATATGTATATAGACTAATAGCTTTATATGCATAGGTGACAAAAAAGAAATGTTTAAATTCTAATTATGTCTGTGTTAACATGTATATAATAATGACAGGTGACTTTAATTGTAATTTGAGAAATAAAAAGAATAGTTGTTATGTTAAAATGGTGACTGAAATTATGAAAAGTGGAAAATTAAAAATATGGGAAAATAAACACTGGACTTACAAAAGAAATTAAATTAAGAAAGAAATTGGTTATTTTTGATATCAAAAAGCTTAAAAAATTATACAAAAAGGAATTAAATATAATGGGTTCTCTTATCATGTGGCAATTGGATAAGAATTCAAGAAAATGAGGAATATATTACAATAGGAAAAGGCATAGAAAGAATAAATGAAAAAGAGTTCGATTCAGGAGAAAGAAAAGAAATTACAGAATTATGGCAACAACATATCAGTATGGGAGATTTTTTATGAAAATTGGACAACATGGTAGAGTCAGTTCAAAAAGAAATATAAATAAGTATTTTTAGAAAGTATAGAAAAGAAAAGGAAAAAAGAAAAATGGAATACAAAATATTAAGTCAAAAATATTTAAAGACTTGATAGAGAAAAAAGTCTTTTATGAAAAAGAAAAATAATTATATAGAAGAAATCAGGATAAGGTTGATAAATTGTTATATAAGCAAAAATATTGCTTAGAAGGAAATAAATAAGAATTACTACCATACTAATGTAAGACAGTAAAACAAGGAAAGATAACAGCATTAAAAATAAAGGGAAACAAATCAAAAACAAGGAGAAATATATGAAATAATTAAAGAATATGTATTAGATTTATATAGTAAAAAATAAGTTAACATAGAGCAAATGCATAATGGTGAAAAATTAAATAAGGAAGATAATGAATATTTAGAGAGAAAAATAAATGTAAATGAGTTGAATTAGATCTTGAAAGATTTTAATGTTAATTCCTCTACAGGTTTGGAAAGAACTGAATATTGTATGCGTAAAGAAATGCATGAATGGCAAAAAATGGTGTTTATAGAAGTAATGAATGAGTGCCTCGAAAGAGGAATTAAGTATAAAGAAATTTGCAAAAAATTGGAGAATAATTACACTGAGTAATGATTTTAACATTTTCATGAGAATAGTAAATAAAAGATTGCAATGTAAAATAGAAAGATTATATGATCAGAATTTGTTTGGAGAAAAGGAAAGGGGAGTCAAGATCTATTGTGGATAATAAGGGAAGTAATTGATGATATCATTAATAAAAAATTAGAAACAAAAATCATGACAGGTGATGTCAGTAAGGCATATGATAATATTCAGTATAAAGAATTATAGGGAATTTTACAAGCATGCAACATAAGTGAAAAAATATTACAAGCAATTAAATCAGTATATATAAAGAATTATGTGAAATTAAACATAAACGGTTGGATTGGAGAAGCTTTGAAAATAGAATGTGGTATAAAACAAGGATGTCTTGCAAGCAGTATGATCTTTGCTATGTCCATGAGCACAGTAGTAATGGAAAATAATAAAATGTCAAGTAAAGGAGGATATAGAATGATGGAGGAGATGGAGGAGATTCAATTACCAATAATGTATACTTAAATAATGATAGAGTTCACCAATAAGTGCTTCGCTCCGTAAAACCAAATCACAGCTGGCTGGGAAGTTGCATGGAACCAATTCTTTGCTTAAATATAACCAATATTCCAAATGACTGCTGTTAAATTAATCCACGAACTGAAAACAAGCTGGTATATATTGTACTAGATTCAATCTTTAATACGCCAAAATAGCCCGAACATCTACTGATAAAACTACAAACAATAATTGCAATAAAATGCAATAAAAATATAAAACTGAAGTCACAGAATCAGTTAAGCACTTTCACCCGATGTCGTCCGGGTTTCATCAGAACTGAACTGTTAGTTCACAGTCAACATTTTATAACTTTTTTGGCGCCTAAACCAGCCACATATTTGAAAATTTAAAGGCATATACCACTTGAAATACTATTGTGCTCATATACTTTTGCTAAAGTGCATATAAGCCTGGATTAAAAAGCAGATAAATTCTAAAGTATCCTAATAATAGGTCTGCTGGACACTTGCATGATATAAATATATTGATAGATAAATAAATGAATAAATAAATATTTGTGTTTGTAATTAATTTCAGTACCCTTATACAGTAAACTGTTTTTGAATTATACACTTGTTGAAAAAAACTGTAATATACATGTAAAGCAATAAAATACATGTGTATCAATGAATATGAATGTATATATGAATATGAAAAAATAAAATAAAAAATAAAAAATAAAAAAATAGAAAGATGTTATAAGGAATATTGAATTCTTTCTATTTGTATCAACTGTAGTGTTGTAATTTAATAAATGCGTGAATGTGTGTATACATAAATAAATAAATCTCACTATGTACAATAATTCAAGTATAATGTTAATATTAATTATGATAGTATAAAATAATGTTTGTAATAGTATAAATTGGTAATTATGATTAGATGTATCAGTATTGATAATGTTCCATTCTCTATTGATCATAAGCTTAATATTGATGCACTTCTAGGAAGTTTGTAAATAAATAAATAAATAAGTAAATGTGAATATATGTTTGCATATATATATATAACAAAACTTGACTACACAATACATAGAAATGACCATGATTTGAAGGGTCAAGATTACATACTTATAAAGCCACTTTGCTGGTACAAAAATAAGCTTACCATGTGTCTACCCTTGTATAATACAAAATCATGGTCTAGTTCTTATGCTTGTTCTACTTTCTTAACCATAATACAATATTGAACAAGTTAAAAACATTGTTAAAATTTGTTAAAATTTCTAAAATATTTTTGTTAATAATATATGAGAGTGGTTGATGTTATAATAGTGGTTTGATTGATATGTATTCATTCAAACCTGGTGGCGTTGTAGCGTCTAAATTTATTTGCCACCAGATTTCTTTATAGCTGAGCAGAGTTTTGAAATCTCCTCCCCTAGGATCATAATTTATTACTTCTAATATAATAAATTTGAAGTTGTGACTATTCCCTTCCCTGTCTATGTGTCTGTAAAGTGTGTTGTTATTATCCTTGGTTCTTATGCAGTATGTGTGATCATAAATCCTTATAAAACCCCCAGTTCACATACAAGATGGGTACCAACATCAAACAGTTAGTTGAAAATGGAATTAAGGGAAAGATTGATAGGAATAATAGTAACAATAAAAAAATGAATCCTAAATGCGGCACTTGTAATCAATGCAAATATATGTCTGAAGAAAATATCATATACTTGAAAAACGGACACAAAAGTGTAGTCAGAAGGAAAGTAGGAAATTGCAATACCAAGATGGTAGTATATTTAAGCATTTGCCAGCAATGTCCATGTTTCTATGTAGGAAAGACTGAAAGAAACATAAAGAAAAGGATTTATGATCACACATACTGCATAAGAACCAAGGATAATAACAACGCACTTTACAGACACATAGACAGGGAAGGGAATAGTCACAACTTCAAATTTATTATATTAGAAGTAATAAATTATGATCCTAGGGGAGGAGATTTCAAAACTCTGCTCAGCTATAAAGAAATCTGGTGGCAAATAAATTTAGACGCTACGACGCCACCAGGTTTGAATGAATACATATCAATCAAACCACTATTATAACATCAACCACTCTCATATATTATTAACAAAAATATTTTACAAATTTTAACAAATTTTAACAATGTTTTTAACTTTTTCAGTATTGTATTATGGTTAAGAAAGTAGAACAAGCATAAGAACTAGACCATGATTTTGTATTATACAAGGGTAGACACATGGCAAGCTTATTTTTGTACCAGCAAAGTGGCTTTATAAGTATGTAATCTTGACCCTTCAAATCATGGTCATTTCTATGTATTGTGTAGTCAAGTTTTGTTATATATATATGCAAACATATATTCACATTTACTTATTTATTTATTTATTTATTTACAAACTTCCTAGAAGTGCATCAATATTAAGCTTATGATCAATAGAGAATGGAACATTATCAATACTGATACACATAATCATAATTACCAATTTATACTATTACAAACATTATTTTATACTATCATAATTAATATTAACATTATACTTGAATTATTGTACATAGTGAGATTTATTTATTTATGTATACACACATTCACGCATTTATTAAATTACAACGCTACAGTTGATACAAATAGAAAGAATTCAATATTCCTTATAACATCTTTCTATTTTTTTATTATTTTTTATTTTTTATTTTATTTTTTCATATTCATATATATATTCATATTCATTGATACACACATATTTTATTGCTTTACATGTATATTACAGTTTTTTTCAGCAAGTGTATAATTCAAAAACAGTTTACTATATAAGGGTACTGAAATTAATTACAAACACAAATATTTATTTATTTATTTATTTATCTATCAATATATTTATATCATGCAAGTGTCCAGCAGACCTATTATTAGGATACTTTAGAATTTATCTGCTTTTTAATCCAGGCTTATATGCACTTTAGCAAAAGTATATGAGCACAATAGTATACATATATGTATTTCAAGTGGTATATGCCTTTAAATTTTCAAATATGTGGCTGGTTTAGGCACCAAAAAAGTTATAAAATGTTGACTGTGAACTAACAGTTCAGTTCTGATGAAACCCGGACGACATCGGGTGAAAGCGCTTAACTGATTCTGTGACTTCAGTTTTATATTTTTATCGCATTTTATTGCAATTATTGTTTGTAGTTTTATCAGTAGCTGTTCGGGCTATTTTGGCGTATTAAAGATTGAATCTAGTACAATATATACCAACTTGTTTTCAGTTCGTGGATTAATTTAACAGCAGTCATTTGGAATATTGGTTATATTTAAGCGGAGAATTGGTTCCACGCAACTTCCCAGCCAGCTGTGATTTGGTTTTATGGAGCGAAGCACTTATTGGTGAACTCTATCATTATTTTACAGTTGTCAGTTCTGACTTTCAATAATGTATACTTACGCTGATGATATTGTAGTAATAGCAAAAAATAAAGTCTGGATGGGAAACAATAATGAAAAATTGAGTACACAGTTGAAGAAAATTTTTTAAACATAAATAAAGAGAAAAGCAAATCATTTGGGTATGAAGGTATTATAGGAGGTATAGAATATAATGAAAAGAGTATAGATATTTTAGGAATAGTATTTGGAAGGACAGAATACAGACAAGAACACATTCTGGAAGACATACAGGTTTTCATACAAAAGAAAGCACATTTAATAAACACCATAATAATTGGTAAAATAGCTTATATTGCAAAGCATTTTTTTTTCATTTATTTCGGGGTTAAGATTAAACCCAGTTAAGAGGGGAATTTTGTATATGAAAGATGAACAAGGGGATTGGGGTTGATAAATCTGACTGTGCATGCAGCCTCTTTAAGTATGTATAAAGTACTAATAGGAATAGTGAAAAATAAAGATTTGACAGAAGCAATAATGTATTGTAAATATAGAGAAATTTGTGAAGATATGGAAATGAAAGAAAGAAGTAAAAGTGTTAATGAAGAAATGAAAGAATTTTACAGTAAAATTGTATTGTGGAAATTAAAAAAGAATGCAATAGAAAAGAACAGAAAATAATAGTATGTTAACATCATGATATCCTTTTATTTGGTGGATCCATGGAAAGAGTCAGATATCGATAAGAAGAAAGCAAAAATGACGAGATGCAGAAATTATAAAAGATTTAAAGACTGCAATGTTTTTTGTGGAGTTCGTCCATAAGAAAAGTACCTGTGGTGGCAAATATGGGATAGAAGAGAAAACAGGATAGAATATGTAAAAAATATAAAGAACTGGAAACTACAAAACATGTTTTTTAATGTGAGAAAATTTAAAAACTGTGGAATGACATATGTAAACATGATTTTATTAAAAGTTATTTAAATTCTGAAATGTCAAACATGGACATGATAGACTATGGGTTTTATGGGACAAGATCCCAGCTAAGAAAATGGACATAATCATATTCTATGTAGCATGGACTATATGCAATGAAAGACTTAATGAAATCAGATACGATGGAAAATGGGCATTGACAAAAATATTGGAAAAATATATTTTTGGTTATGGGTAAAAGAGTGAGGGGTGCTTGAAATGGAAATATCAATATATTGAATAATGTTAAAATACCTAAATATTGTAGATATGTAAATATGTAAAATATGAATTGTATATAGGTATACAAATAAAAAAAAATACTCTTTTCAATTAAGTGCCCTGGAATCATTTATATCCACCTGAGCTACTACGAACTCAGGTAAATGGTTTCTTGATTTAACATCTCATCCAAAGCATAGCACACTCAGACGTGAGAAATGATAAGCATGGATGGCAACTCACAGACTGAAGTGAAGCCTGCATTGTTTTAGTATTACACTGACTGAATAGAAATTCTACCTAATGTGTGATAATCCCAGATATTTATCCCTAACAAATCAATGTCAAACAAATATACTGGAGATCTAACACCAGAAGGGGCACAGCATACATTGCTATAATTTCTGCTGCATTGCTGGACTTTGTTCTTGTCTGAGTGGAGCTGCATGACACTGCACTTTGTACATTACTTACTAGTTCATTTTTTTAATCAGTGTGCTCATTTGAGCTTTCAGTATTATTGTGTTGGCTATAAGTTGGGGATGTTCATAGGTTCATAGATAAGTACTAGGCTAACTGCCCTTGTGGGCTATTTTAAGCCAAGCCAGTTGCCCCATATGAGATTCAAACTCTGCACTTTGTGTCTCTAAGTTAAACAACTTAACTATTATGCCAACCTTAGCTGCACTTTGAGTAGCAATATGTTTTGAGTTGTTATTAATGTTGTTACTGTACCTGTTGTGATTGTGTCACACTTCACAATTGTTACTTAAAATTTTTGTAAGTCTTGTTATTTATGTTTGTAGGCAAACACAAGGCTGTCAGTCAGAAGACTATTACAAGCCTAGTCAATAACCAGAAGTCAGAATCAAGCTCTGTACTTTATATCTGGGAGGTTAAGAACTTAAAATAAAACAAAACAATCAGGGATATTAAGAAGCAAAAATCAGAATGCACTGCTGCAATTTATTTTAAAGAGCATCACAATAGTGAGTATTCACTGTTACAAGGCACAATTCTTGAGAAAGTACAAGTTAAAGTGGGAGATAATTCTTTATTAAAAGATAAACTTCTTTTTAAGGAATCTATTTTTATATTGAAATATAATAATTTAGTACCCTATGGTTTTAACTGTGAGATAAATTGGAAATATTTGATCTAATTGTTTTATTGATTAATTAAAGTAATTGTTGGTTTGTTTGGTATATAAGGGGTATGTCTGGGATTGTTTGTTACTACTTGAGTAATTTGCAGCTATGTTGAACTGGTCAGTTGAAAAAAATATATGAAGAATTTATTAAGAGTAAAGAATGTATATGTTATAATTTAACAAAGGGCGAGTGGAAGGCCTTAAAAAGTTTAAGTGCAAGAAAAGATTTAGTTCTAATAGAATGTATATGTTATAATTTAACAAAGGGCGAGTGGAAGGCCTTAAAAAGTTTAAGTGCAAGAAAAGATTTAGTTCTAAAACCCTCCGATAAGGATAATAAGATAGTTATTATGCATCATACTCAGTATGCACAGATGTGTTTTGTACATCTGAATAATTACATGGTTTATGAAAAAAATGATATTAGTTCATATAATGATGCATTAACAAAATGTAAATGTTTATTAGAGAAAGGTTTGAGACTGGGTTACTTCTCTAAAGAAAGATATGGAAAAGAAGTTTAGTGTGGAGAGTTGCAGCACTGCAACTTCCTAATGTTTACCTACAATACATAAAGATATGAAGAACCCACCTGGAAGGCCAATTATCTCAGCTTGCAATTATTGTTTGCATAATATTGATATTTTATTACACAATTTTCTTCTCCCCTTTGCTGAAAAACTTTCATCTTATATTAAAGATACTTTTGATTTTTTTTAACAAAATTTCTGTAATTAAATGGAATAAAAGGATGTATTGGGTTACTCTGGACAGCAGAAGTTTGTATACTAATATTAGACATAAAGATGGTATAAAAGCATTATATTGCTTTTTAGGAGATAGCCCTGTTTCCAATTATATTATTGAATTGGTACATTTTTGTCTCTTGAATAATTATTTTAGTTTTAATAATATGATTTATTATCAATTACAGGGTACTGCCATGGGGGATTATTTTACCCCCATGTATGCAAACTTAGTGATGGCCTTATTTGAGATGGATTATTTATAGTTGCATGGGTTTGTGAAAAAATATGTTTTATATTATTATGGATACATTGATGATCTAATTTTTATTTGTCAGGATGATCAAAATGAGGTAGAAAACTGTGTGGTTGACCTACACAAAAATGCATACAATTTAATTTTGATGGGTTGCAATGTGGTAGTGAAGTTACATTTTTAGATAGATGTTTGAAGGGTCTTGAAATTGAAAAATTGTGCATCTATTTATATGAAGTTTATAGATGGGGCTAGTATTTGCATGGGGACAGTTGTCATCCCCTCCATTTAATAGTATCTTTACCCTGTGAGGAATTACTATGACTACATAGGATTTGCAACAATAATGATGACCTCCATTATGAGATTTTGAGAATAGTGACCATGTTTCTAAACAGAGGGTATGATTATGATTTGATTAATAGGGTTCTACAAAAGATTGTAGGCCTTGATGATCAAGAATAGAAAAATATTTTTTGCAAAGATAAAAATGCAGCTTATGAGCAAGAAAATTTTATTTTGTTATGGTTTATAATATTTTGAGTGAAATAACAGGTGAAGTATTAAAGGTTTATTGGAAATTTCTTATTAGTGATGGGGAACTTTTTAAAATATTTTATAATGCGCCTTTTTTTCTTATAGATGTGGACAAAACTTGAAAGATATGCTTGTTCGAGCTCATTTTGTGTCTCCTGATGTTAATATTGTCAGATCTCCAGTGATATGTGGTACTAATCCCTGTAACAATTGTAATATTTGTAAATTTGTGGTACATTGTTTTAAAAAGATAAATAATATTAGATTATATTCAACCAGATTTTTTTCTTGTACTACTGAGGGCATTATTTATGCCCTTAGATGTCCCTATAACCTGCTTTGTATTGGAGAAAGTAAAAGGATATTTAGAACAGGGTTACAGGAACATGTCAGGGATACTAAGAAGCAAAATTCAGAAAGTACTATTGCGGTTCATTTTAAAGAACATCACAATAGTGATTATTCACTGTTACAAGGCACAATTCTTGAGAAAGTACAAGTTTAAGTGGGAGATAATTCTACATTAAAAGATAAACTTCTTTTTAAGAAATCTTTTTTTATATTGAAATATAATACTTTAATACCCTATGGTTTTAACTGTGCGATAAATAGGAAATATTTGATCTAATTGTTTTATTAATTAATTAACGTAATTGTCGGTTTGCTTGGCATATAAGGGGTATGTCTGGGATTGTTTATTACTTCTTGAAGGCTGTTGAGCCGAGGGGTAAAGTGTAATTAATAAATTGTTTTTGGGTCAGTAGCCTGTTGTTTTATTTTATTTTTTCCTTTTGTATGTAGTTTATATAGGTTAAGAACTTAAACCATTATGCCTATATTCTCCACTTTAGTACTACCCCTGCCAATGCTTTGGTTATTATGACCACTTGCACTTAACATACCTATCAACTGCTATGATTTAAGCATATAGCTGTCACTTTGGCATTTAGATTTCACTCCTCACAGATTTATGGATGTCTTTCATAAAGTCAAACCTGTTCAAGGCTACATACCTTATTAAATTAATAAACTATGTCTATACAAAGATTCATTACCACTAAGTATGGTCTAATAAATAAAGACCTTCTGTTGTGGAAATAACAAAACCCCCTTCTTTTGACCCTCTATCATGATTTATAAAGGCTAGTACTATGATCTTTAATGCTCAGATATTAAGAGTTATGACTTAAGATTCTTTGTACTTACAAATTCTTCTACTAGCTGTATATTGGTGACAGTTACCCTTTTCATAATACATACACCCAACAGCCTAAAATGGAAGACTAACAGACTGGTTCCTCTTCTCCTTCCAGCCTCATAGCACCTGGAGTTGTTAAGCAGTGAAAGAACTGTCAAATGCTCACAGACAATGAACTACTACTTGACAAATATAATGTAATGTGTGAGAGGTAGCAGTATCTACACAATATGGGGGCCACCATTTCAGCAAATACAACGGTCTGTGAGCAACACATATGAACACCAAGACCTTTGCACAAGCATTCCAAACCAATGTATACAGAGGTTTCAAAAAGTCACTTCTCAGGACTCCTATAACAAGGAAAACAAAGTCTCATCAGAAATCTACAAACACATTTCCCCTCTCACACATAATAAAGAGTCAGTAGGTAGCAAGTTATAAACCATCTACTGTCACTAAATTTAAAAATACAAGTAGAAATGTCCTAGCAATTGGTGGCTCCATTGTCAAGCACTCTTACTTCCTGCTTATAAGACTGAATAAGGACACAGTGATATAGTTAGTTCTGTCTACCATGCTGGGGTCCATGATATTATAAGAGCTTTTCATTCCCTCACACTGGGAATATATAAATATGAGTTTGTGATAGCCCATGTGAGTGTGAATGACTTGATGCACTTAACCCAGAGGGACAGTCAAAGAGACATGGCTAATGCAGCTAAGACTCTGGTCCTGAGTGGAAGCCTACCATCACCCAGAATGATGTCAAAATACAAAGAAAATATTATTTGCTTCAGCACTTGAATAACTATTTGGCATCATTTGGGAAGGTCCAGTAGTAGAATATTTTAGCATTATAGGAATTCCAAAGCAGTTGAGTGAGTCACAAGATCATTAATGTCAATATTCACCCTCATACTGTACCCTTTATTCTCAAGAAGGGCAAATCAGGTCAGTTATACAGTAGATGTACTGATGCCCATTCATTCATCCCGGTTTAACTTGAGATGCTAGACTGTCACCTTTTTTAACTTTCAAAAAAATATGTTCTGCAGGTGGAGTAGCCATTGGTTAATAAATATATCTCTCCACCATGATTGATTTATGTGCTGGTGGATATTTAAGTCCCTAGCTCTAGTATTAGTGGGGTTATCTGACTTACAAAGACACAAGAGAACAAGAAAGATGGGGTCCTTGATGGTGCAGCACCCAAGGCATAGGTCACCCCACCTACAAGACACAGAGTAAAGGAATAGAACTTCAAGTCTTTCCTAGTATCTCATGCACTTTAGGCTGACAGTCTTATTGGTTAGGAGCTTCTGGAGCCTTTCCATTTGCTTAATATTTCTAGAAAGGTACATTCCAAAGGGCATTGTGCTGAATAATCAGTGTAATTAAGGCTGCATACAGACGTATGATAACTTCTTTTGACCTGAATGATATGCCTTTTAATGTGCTAAGCAGAAGGATTTTCTGATGACTGTTGCTACATGGTCATTGAAGGAGAATGACTTATCAACTGAGGTTCCACTATCCATCACTACATTATCATTTCGGCATGCAGTACTGGTTATACAGTATGTTGTCAGAGTTTTTTTTGTTTGTTTGTTTTTTTACCATATGTGACGATACTATGCTTTTTCACATTTAATCATATCCCCTTTTCCATACTCCTGTTGTTTATGAGGGTTAGTCCCTGCTGTAATGAAGGAATCTCAGTGAAAAATTTGACAATAATGCCCGGTTTGTATTTATCTGTATATTTTTGCTAACCAAAGGTCCTGATTCCTTCGCTGGAGATTAGAGAAGTAAATAGAGAAAAAGAGGGATCCCAGTATTGTGTGAAGGGGAACACAACTAATTATTTTCATGCTTTCTGTGGAGGTTCTGCCACCTTAACTATGCGGGTTCTCTCTTGCAGCCCCTTAGCTATCCACTTTACCATATATGGCTCTATGTTTAAGGCACTTAGCTTATTAACAAGGCCAGCATGTGGTATAGTGTTAAATGCACTGGTCATATCTAAATTAGCTGTGTGAACAGAAGAACACTGTCTACAGGTTGAGTAACTTTCTTGAAGAACAGCTGAGTAGGCTGGATTTCCCTTTGACAAAGACAAACTGATGTGGGCCTAGCCCAAGAAGGTCTTTGATATTATTGTCTATGAGGTCATATATAAGGCATTCCACAGCTTTGCAAGTCAGACTAGTCAGGTTAATGGGCTTATACTTTCCCATGACTGTGGTAGGGCCATATCTGTATAGGAACAGCACCACTGCTATTCACCATTGTTAAGAGTAAAATCCTGTAGCTATGCTGAGGTTAAACAATTTACAAAGGGCTCCTGAAGGGCATGTTTGATGCTGTTAGGCATACACGTAAATTATCAGGCCCCACTGAAGTAGTATTTTTGGTTTTAGAGAGCACCTTCAGCATATGTTCCTTTGTGAAATTAGAGGTTAAGTCTTAAGGGATTCAAGATTTTGTGGAATTAGGACAGCTGTTTTGGGTTATAGTTTGCACAAAATTTTCAGCTATTATACTTACTGTGCCTGTTGAGTCTGAGTGGATGGCACAGTCTTGAATAAGTTCAGTGCACACCTGGATAGTATTTCCTAGTTTCCTAATATAACTAAAGAAGTACTTAAATTTATGCCAGGTTTCAGAAACTAATTTAAATTCATTTTTTTTGCCTTACTAGCCCTTGCAGTAGCTTCTAGTTCCTTAATAATATTCTTGATGTAATTTTTAATATGAGTAATTTTAGATCTATTGAATGATTTAAGAAGTTTTTATCTTGTTATATAGTTTATTTATGCTGGTGAACCATCCATATGATTTGTCTTTAAACTTCCTGTTATATTTGGCTTTAGTAGTGATGGCTATGTCTAGATATTTATCTGTGTGGGAATTGAACTCTTTTGTATAAACAACACATGTATTCATATTGTGTCTGCTGATATTACAAGCTGATTTGGATAGATCATCATAAAGTTGAGGAGATCTGTCCATTTGAAATCCCTGCATTCAAAATTATTGACTCCAGTGGTTTTAGAGATTCTGAGAGAGAAGGTTAGAAGTTTATGGTCCAACTTTACCACTGATGGAGAAACTAGAGTGGTGGTACATGCTATATTAATTAGGACCAGGTCTCAAACATAATGTCCTCTAGTGGTTATATTTGTTAGGACCAGGTCAAGAATATAATGTTCTCAAGTTGATTTGTTAGCTATCCATTCCAATAATGTTTTATTTATTAAGTGTAAGAATCTCTGGGCATACTTGACTTTGAGGGTATAAGTGCTCCACTTTATTGAAAGGGTGGTTGAAATCTCCCATTATAAAGCTACTTTTGGATATAGGTAGTCCCTCAACTACATTAGGGATCTTATGTGGTCATCTTGAGACATGGAGGATATCCTGTACAGGCTATAACTTGATAGTCTGTATTGTTCAAGATAAGTTGGAGTAAAATGAGATCCGTTTGCAGGTCTCTGGGAATATGTGTAGAGGTGATGTGAGACTTGACAAATATGGAAATGTCACCACAGTTTCCATTGGGCTTGAATGCACTGTAGGAGTAAAACCAAAGTATATAGAGAGTAATATCTTTACCTGGAAACCTAGTCTCAATAACTACACAAACATGTACATTATGTGTAAAAGTTACAGGAGAGACTCAAGATCAGGTAATCTGTTGTTAAGATAATCTGGCATTGAGAAGACCCTCTTTGATATGGTCCAGTTTAGGGGTGGCAATGGCTACATGTTATCTCACACTATGGACTTTGCCTAAAGAAGGCATGGGGGGCAATAATGGCTTTATCCAGTATGCAGGAGCCATGGAGTGAGAGATGCGGACCATCCTTGCCATTTGGACTACTAATAATCATGCACCATGCTGACACATTTTGGAACCCTCTAGAATGCCACTACTAAGCAGGTTGTGGAAGCCAATTATTTTTTCCTTCTAATATGGGTATCATTCTGAGTGAAGGAAGGTTTCCAGTCAGAGCCAGTGTCTTTCCTGCAATAGACACATGCATGGGCAGTATGTCCTTCTGCATATCCTGCAGGGCTGTGTTCACCAAGTTATTCACACCCACATGGACAAACACTAGCTTGTAATCATACTTGTCTAGTGAGAGGGACTTCAGAGCCCCTGTGATGTCATGGATCCTGGCACCAGAAAGATAACTAGCAGTAACCATGTTTTTGTCCTGTCCTGAGTGTAGAGTCAGCATATCTTAGAACACAGTCACAAGTAACTAAGGCATTACTGTTGTTACTCATGTATTTTGAGATGGTTTGTAGTCTACCTCCTAGTGAGGTGAGATGGTGTTAGTTGGTTAAGCTGGTTAGTTGCTGAGTCTTCTTAGTTCAAGGAGGCTTTGGTAGTGACTTTTTTACAGCCTCAGCTTCTGTCAGTTTATTATAGCTGTAGCAAGATATGGGTGGTAGTATGCGATGCTCACTGGCCATTTTATTGAGTGGGAGGGATGCAGAACCATAACTGGCAATTCCAGTGCCCTATTGCATTCCCAGTCCGGTGTCCCATAAAAAAGCCTTTCCTTTTAAACTGTAGCAAATTGCTTACTACATTTGCAGCACACGACTTCTTATACTTGTTTATACTACACACTAAAAGAGTGCAAGCTTTTCAGTCTTGTTCACAAATGTAATACCAGCATTCAGAATTGAATGCCAGTGATGCACTAAAGACCGATCAGCATGTAACAGTCTACACCCAGGTGGCTGGCCCCTTCTCCCCACCCTAGCTACATTGCTGGATGGATTCCTCCAGACTACATAGATATTTGCAACTCTTACAGACTGAATTATTCATGCTAAGTAGAAGTTCATTCTCTGTTAGCATATAACAGCTCCTGCACTGCCCAAAAGTACCATGTGGTTAAAGGCTTACAGCAGAAGGAATACAAGTAGGTTTCCTTTCCATTGTATCCAGGGTATGTTAGCTTGGCATGAGATGGTAGACAGACCATCTTGGTTCACAAAGGACAGCCTGCATCTCTTGTTCCATGGCTTCCTCCTACTGACTAAACCCCTTGCTGCCTCCATAGTGACCTTTTTAGACAGACTCCTACTACTGCACATCCAGGCATAGTAAATAAAATTACAACAAATTTCAATTTTAACTGTATTAAAGTTGCATTTCTCAAATGTCAGAGGTCTATATGCCATAGGAAAAAAAACTTCTAAGGTACTATAACAGCTCTATATCTATCAAATATACAGACTATATAAAAAATAAACAAATTACTAAAGTCTATCATTTGGAAGATCATAGTCAGACGTGAACTGAAATTAACATCTGAAGGCAAGGATGGTTATAAATCCTTCTTTAATTACATCAGAAAAATTAGGAAATAATATACAACAGTGTTCTGAACTAATCTAAAATGTCATCACCCACTCTGACCCCAAATGCATAGCTAATAAGTCTGGCAGCTGATGCAGAGGATTGGGGCTATGAGCTGTCAATAAACTGCTTCCCATGGTACAGGGTTTGATTTCCTCACTTTCAGTTTAGCTATATGTTTGTGTGTAATAGTCTAAAAGACAAGGAGACACATTCCATTTGCCTAACTGTGTGATTATGACCAAGTAGGTTAGCCAGACAGCACCCGTGCTGAATCTTAAAAATAAAAATGAAAAATATACTAGAAGATAACTTAAGTGATAACTTTACCATGGAAACAGTAACAAAATTCTAAAAATCCCTGATTTCCTTGGACCACCTATGATCAAGGAGCATGTCTTATCTGTGTTCTCAAAACAAAAACCTCTTCCATTGGTCCAAACAATTTACTTCAGTGCCTGATAAATAGCACCAAACATGCTATCATGGAACATGTCATGAACTTAATTAATGTAAGCTCAGGTTATGCCCTGAATTTGGAGAATAGCAGTTGCAATTCCCCATCATAATAGTGGTCTACCACAGACTGCAGGAATTTCAGACTCACATCAGAATTGCTCCAGTGGTGTAAAGGGTTAAAACCTGACAAGCGCTCAGGTGACCCAAATTCGATTAATAACTCAAGCTCTTGACAGAGTGACAGGGAGAATGGATGAATGGGTGTGCTTATCCTTGGAGGTGAGGAATTGTGCTGGGCATCATCTAATGATGCTTGGTGGAGACTGGAAAAAAAGCAATGAGATGACTAGACGAATTGGGAGTACCTCGGACTTGAACCAGAGTCTTGTGTTTGAGATGGAGATAAACAGGAAGAAGACCAGCAACACTGAAAATAGTGAATACATGTGAGATTATAAAACATCAATCACATTTGTGAAATATGATCTTACAAAAAAAAGGTAGATGACAAATATTGGACTTTTTTTGACTTTGTTAAACTTATGGGTGGACTGTAAAGCATATATCCCTCTTTATGTCATTAATGTTTTGAAAGACACCAAAAGGGAAAAAGTACCTGTAAGTAAAATACTTTTTGTTCTTAACAGTATTTGTAAAAAACATCTCATGATATAAACTGCATGTTATACTGTAATGCAGTTTTGCATAGTATGTAGTCAAGGGTATCTTAAATATGGTCATGAGGATGAGTCTTTTCAGTGATTGTTGTATGTGGTAAAAACAATAAAATATTTTTTTTTTCTTTAGTTTTGGGAAATATACACATTACAATGTAAAAAAAGAAGAAAGGCTAGAAAAAAAGCAAGTTTAAGTTAATATGCTGTAAACTCGGGCTGTTGGGGTGGGGGATGGGGTGTAAAAGTACACTAATTATATTAAATGTAGAGATTAAATGTTTCTTTTATATTTGTATGGGTGAATGGAATACTATTCTGTGCTTAATCTAAAGACAAGTGTTTTCTGTAAACAAGAATAGTTCCAATCAAAAGGGTTAAACTTCATTTTTTGAAGATGTACATAATTTTGTGTGTTTGTTCTAAGTTAAACGATAATGGAAGTGTTCTGAAAATTTATTTATTTATTTAGTTTTTGTTGTTTGAGGGTTTTCTTGAAAACAAAAAGTCTTCAAAAATGGGATATAGGCTCAAACGGAGATAACAAGAAACAACTTTATAAAAGATCTGCCTGCCAAACATTAATGTATACCTATAATACAAAAGTTGGAAATAACACATTCAAAAAACTGTCATGTATAATAGGTGGGAATAATAACCTCCATATTATTTTGGAACATATATGGCATTACAGGTAAAAACAAAAGGATTATTGAATTTCATTACGAAATGTAGAGTGCAAATAGCAATGCTGTAGAACACATATTTGGAAAAAGGTTGAGCATGTGTGCAAAGAAAACATTTCAGGATGGATAATAAGCAGAATATCAGGAACAAGAGAAAAGGTGAGTAATTATACTAATTGTTAGAGGTGCTCCAATAGTGAATGAAGAGGAAAAAAAGATAATAAGGGTAATTTGTGGTAGTAGGGGGCTGCTAGAAATAGAGGAGGATTCTTCTGGCATGTATTTAACAACTCAAGAAATTCTTGCTAGAAAGAATCAGCTTTCAGCAGGAAATATTACTTATACATAGGTGGATACTGAAACTTGATTTTCAATAGTGTAGATGCATTTGGGGGACCTAGAAGGGAAAATATAAGTTCATAGTTCTGTACTAAGCTAACAACAACAAGGGACATTTTTAAGCCTAGCCATGCATCTCAAACCTCTGACAAGCTCTGGTACCATTGATAAGTATAAGCAGGGCTTGGAAGATGAAAAATTTACAAAGAGGGGCCTCGGAGATGAACTATTTACAGACTATGTCCATTACAGACATTGGTGCCAAACCAGGGGTGAATTTCCCTTTCCCCAACCAATTGTTCAAGTTATATTTGAATTGTGTTAGGGAGGAACTCTTCTTCACAGGGATGGAGAGCCTATTCCAGAGAAGGGGTAATCTCTGAGATACATACCTGTCTCTCCAGCATGTCCTATTTATATCAAAAGCAAGTTTTGAGTCTTTAGAATGGGTGATTCTCGAGTTCTTAGTTTTGTGGATATGCAGGAGGTCCATCAGGTTGGGGTCTAACAATATCTTGTATGCTAGGCATAGCTTTCCATATAGCGATAGGGCTTTGAGGTGGATTGCATAGGACATGTTACTTACACCCTGTATTCTTATAATGAGGAACCTCTGTGGACATTCCAGTTGGATGTGCCTGGTTAGGTAATACCAAAGGGGGCATTGCACTCAATGATATATTTGATGAATGCTGAATACAATGGAACATTGACCTCAATGGACCTAGATGTCATACCTTTGTTTATAGGTTGTACAACATAGAATGATTTCCTCACTACTATAGACACATGATGGCCAAAGGTAGATTATTGTCTATGTGTGCTCCAAAGTCCCTGACTACTGGGATGACTGTTAGGGCTGTGTTGTCAATGTAATAGTTATCAGGGGTGGATGACTTCCCAAAGGATACTGTTATGCATTCATTTGCATTTAGTTTTAGTCCATGGCTTTGACACAAGTTATTTGTCCATGTCAGCCTTTCTTGAAGAACATCAGTATCAGTGGGGAATTCTATGACCTATCCTAGTTTGCAGTTATCTGCAAATTTAGCCAGAGGCCCTTGACATTGGCCTTGACTTCAGTATAGTAAAACCTAAAAAGAGCAGTCCTAGGAAAGACTCCTGAGGGACTGTGCTTGTGACTTTCCTCTTTGTAGATGCAGATTTCCCAGTTCTAACTTCCTTTGTCCTATCTGTGAGCCAGCGGGCTATCTATTGTATTACATAATGGTTTACATTTAACTTCCTGAGTTCATCAACAATGTCCAAAGGAGTATTGTGTAAAATGTTTTGGCCAGGTCAAGATAGGTAGTGTGAACCATTTGCAGTCATCCGTTGCTTTGGTGACATTCTTAAAGAAGTCCACCAGGTTGAGAAGGCATGATCTGCCCTTGATGAAACCAAACTGGGTTGGATCCAGTGTTTGGAGGTTTCCTTTGTCATTATTGATCATTTCCATAATAATTCTTTCCATGGCTTTCCATATGAGATGAGATGTCCCACCATTGTGCAGAGATTACTGTTGCTGTTCTCCATCCATGAGGCAAGAAGCCTGTTTGGAGGGGATACAGTTAAATAGCAATTCTAGAAGGTCTGATAGCTCATGTTTCATGCTGCTTAGAAGACTTACTGGGATATTGTCTGGGCCCATCGATACAGTGTTCTTGGCCTTAGGCAGAGCATTAAGAACCTGTTCCCTAGTGATAGCGGGAGGGGTAATATTCAATGGTATTTCCTGAGCAGAAGTTGAGTGGGAGAGAGGGGTAATGTTAGAGCTGAATTTGTTTACCATTAGATTAGATTTGCTATGTCTTCTGGCTCAGTGCAGGTAGCTGCATTAACAATGAGCTCTGCACACAACTGTCTACTGCCTTTGAGTTTCTAGACATAGTAAAGAATACCTTGTGGTTGCCCTTGGCCTGGATGTCCAAATTTACCTGGAATTTGGCTTTGGTAGACTCTGTTTGTCCTCTGAGTTGTTTGTTTAGTTTGATGGCAGTGCTTTTGTCCTGCTGGGTGCTACGCCTCCTAATTTATGTCATGATTTTCTTTCTTCTGTTATACAGCCTATTGATGTTGTAATTCCACCAGGGTGGCTTGTTTTTTTAATTAATTCTGTGCTTCTTCCTGGTGAGCAGAGCCTCCTCTGTGCAGCTATTAACATGCTTGTATAGGGGTTCTTTGAACAGTTCCAAATATGCAGCAGTATTCTCAGGGTTTGTAGAAGGTTGAAACTTTGCCAGGTTATCACCTAATAGTAGGAAGTTAGTCTTAGAGTAGTTCCTGAACATTACAGGGTTAGCTGAGGTTCCATGTTTTATTTTTACTTCAAAGAGGACTGTTTTATGGCCTGACCTTTCCAAAGAAGACATTACACTAGGGGGTGTTCAGTACTCTCCTATATTAGAGAGAACCAAATCCAGCATGTTTGCACCCCTGGTCAGTGTACTGACAATCTGGTCCAGGGAATTTGTGTTTACAAAATCCTGGAATCTCTGTGGCTGCACATTTGGTGTCATATATGATTCCCAGTTAATACTGGGATAATTAAGGTAACCCATAAATATGGTTTTGGGTTGGATGGTGAGTGTTTTCAGCAAGCCTAAATACATGTTACAGATTTCCTGGGTCACAGAAGGAGACCTATAGTTCATAGGTAGATAGGTTCATAGGTAGATACTAGGCTATCTGCCCTAGGGCATTTATAAGCCTAGCCAGAGTGAATTTGGCTTCCGCCTCCCTATTAGATTAGCCTACTGTGCCTCTGTAAAGTAGGTCACAGAAGGTACCCTTTAAGATTAGTTTACTGTGCCTCTGTCTAGCAGGGACACAGAAGAGATCCCAGGGGTGAATTTGCGATTTCCCATCCATGCGTCCAGATTTCGCTTGAAGAGGGTCAGCGAGGGGGCTATGTCTAACATGAATAGAGATTCTATTCCAGAGTGAGGGGAGCCTCTGGGAAATGAATCTGTCCCTCCAGCATGTCCTATTTATTTTTGTGCTGAGGTTTAAGTCCCTGGAGCATGTAGTTCTAAGGGACTTGGATTTTTTGAGGTGGAGCATGTCCATTAATTCTGGGTTTGACATGGCTTTGTACGTCAGGCATAGATCGCCTCTGAGTAGGTGGTAAGCAACTGAGTAGAGCTGGAGTTTCTTTAGTCAAGCTGCATAGGACATCTGTTTGTAGCCCATGATCCTATTGGTGAGGTACTTTTGGGGTGTCTCCAGTTGCTGCAGGTGTCGGGTAAGGTACATCCCAAAAGGGGCATTGTATTCAATTATGGGCCTGATGAGTGACGAGTAGAGAGGCACAATGACCTCTCTTGATCTAGATGCGAACCCTTTCGTGATAAGGTGGGCTATATAGAAGGTCTTTATAACCACTTTGGCAACGTGATTATCAAAGGAGAGATTACTATCTACGTTGGTCCCCAAATCTCTAATTACTTCTTCCGTACTTAATGGATTACCACCTATGTGGTAATTTGTGGGCACCTTGTTTTTCCCAAAGGGGATGACTATGCACTTTTTAGCATTTAGTTTGAGGCCATGGCTCCGGCACCAAGCATCCGTCTCTGTGAGACCCTTTTGGAGGATGCTTGTGTCAGCTGGAGAGTCGATTATGGCCCCCAGTTGGCAGTCATCTGCGAACTTTGTCAGCCATCATCCCCCCGTGTTAGCCTGAACCTCAGAGAAGTATATACCGAACAAGAGAGGTCCCAGAACTGAGCCGTGTGGGACGCCACTTGTAACTGGTTTGGATTCGGACATGGCACCTGCAATTCTGACCATGTAGTTTCTATCCCTGAGCCAGTTTGCAACCCATCTTGTGATATAGGGGTTGATATTTAAGCTGGTAAACTTATTTATGATGCCCGAGTGGGGTATTGTGTCGAAGGCTTTTGCGAGGTCCAGGTAGGCTGTGTGGACTACCTTTCCCTCATCTATGGCTTTGGTAACTGTTTCAAAGAAATCAAATAGGTTTAAGAGGCAAGATCTGCCCTTAACAAAGCCGAATTGGGTGGGGTCCAGTGTCTGGAGGCTCCCAATGTCTTTGTTTATGAGTTCCATGATAATACGCTCCATAGCTTTACAGACCAGACTAGTCAGGCTTATGGGGCGATAGTTCCCGGGGTCTGTTGTGGCACCACCTTTGTGGAATGGGACCACTGTAGCTGTATGCCATTCTTTGGGTACATATCCTGTAGTAAGGCTAAGTTTGAACAGTGACTTAATGTGAGGGTTCAGTTCTTCTTGGAGTTCGTGTAAGACACAGCCTGGGTCACCGTCCGGTCCCATAGATGCTGTGTTTTTTGCTTTGGAGAGGGCAGCTTTCACCTGTGCATCTGTGATGTCAGGGAGGTTACATTCAGTTGGGATAGGCATTTGCTCCTTTGGGGGAGGAAGGGGGGGAGAAGTTTGCACTGAATCTGTCTGCCAGGATGTTGGCTATGTCTGTAGGTTCGGTATATTTTGTACTGTTATGCAACAATTCAGAGTATATCTGGGAGTTTCCACCCATATTCCTGACATAACTAAAGAAGGCCTTGTGATTATCTTTAGTGTCTAGGGCAATTATTCTTTCGAAACTGGCCTTTGATGATTTTATGAGGGATCGAAGTTTCTTGCTAATACTGATCAGAGATGCCTTCCCTTTTTGGGATTTTGCTCTGTCATGTAGTAGCTTCCTCCTTCTGTTGTATAGCTTATTTATGGCCGGGGTCCACCAGACAGGTCTCCTGTTTTTGGAGGAGTGAGTCTTGGTTTTATTTGGGATAGCACGATTCATGCATTCCTGTAAAGGATTCTGCGGATTGGGCTGTATTATCCTCTGGCCCGGGGGCTTTGAAGGATTCCACCTCAGTCTTGAGAAGTGCAAAGTTGGCTTTTGAGAAATTCTTTACAGTGATTTCCTTGGCTGGGGGTGGGGATGGGATATGGATGTCCAGGGAAATTTGTTTATGGTCTGATCTTACCAATGAGGGGTTTACCTCTGGTGTGGAACATAGAGTCCCCATGTTGGTGATGACCAGGTCCAATATGTTGTTCCCTCTTGTGGGAGTGGTGACCAGTTGTTCCATCGTGTTAGAGTTTATAAATTCAAGGAACCGTTGGGCAAGGGTGTTTGGGCTTGAGTAGTTTTCCCAGTCAATGTTTGGGTAGTTGAAGTCACCCATTAACATAGTGTTTGGAGAGACCTTCATATTCTACAGTGTTCTCAGGAATACCAAGTGGGGTTCCTGTAATGGGGAGGGTGTTCTGTAGCAGGCTACAAATGGAAAGGCAGTTCTGCCCACTGTTAGTTGCACATGGATGGTTTCTGATGCTTCGTGCAGTACCACTAACCTGGAGATGTAGGTATCTTTGATGAATATAGATACTCCCCCTCCTTTTGTGCTTCAGTCTGAGTTTTGGGGCCGAAACGCATGGTATGAGTTATAACCTGGTAGTGCTGGGGTGCTTTCAGGAGCCTTGAACCAGGTTTCTGTTACTGCACAGACATCGATTTTCTCCATACTAAGGAGAGCCTCGAGTGTGTGCATCTTGAGGTTTAGACTTCTGGGATTGAGTAGCATTACCTTTAGTTTTTTTTATCCTTGGGTTGCCTATGGAGGTGGGTTTGTCCTTTGAGCCTTCCCTAAAAAAGGCATTATGGGAGTGGCAAGAGCCTTGGCCAGTATACGAAAGCCTAAGGGTGACAGGTGCAAGCCATCCCTAGCGAAGCAACGTGGCTTGTCGAGCATGTCATCCCAGGCTGATAGACACTAGATCCCCTTTGAATGACACCAATACTTTAGCCAATTGTTGAAACTTATCATTTTGTCTTTATACTGTGGCATCATTCTTGGTGAGGGCAAGATGCTACTCAAGGTCAGGGTCATACCAGCCTGGGCTACATGATCAGAAAGCTCCTCTATGTCTCTTTTCATGTAGTCCAGGGAGGTACGTCTCAGGTCATTCACACCAGCATGGACAATGACGGAGTCATACTTGCACTTGCTTTGGAGTGACCTGAGTGCTTGCATTATGTGGCAGATCCTGGCACCTGACAGGCAGCTTACAGTGACCTTCTCCTTGTTCAGTCTGGTGAGCGGGACGTCAGTGTGCAGGTCAATAGAGTCCCCTATAACAAGTGTATTTGATGTGTTGTTTGGCCTTAAGGGCTGTGACTGTGAGGCACACTGATTTTGTGAGATATGTGATTCGTGGGTATTGTTGAGGGGTGGCTGTTGCTTGGATATCTGCTTAGGAGGTCTTTGCTGTTTAGGCAGATTTTTATTTTGAGCCTCTGAGTATGTTTTTGTGTGTTTATGTGTTGGGTATGCAGATGCAATAGGTCTGTGTGAGACTGGATTTGTGGTGCGGGTGGTTACCTTTTCCTCCTGACTGACTGTGCCAGTCTTGGGTTGAGAGAGCTCTGCCTCCAGTTTGGCTGTGTAACTGCATCTCTCACATGTATTAGAGTTTGTTGGAAGGAGGAGAGGGTTATCTGTGTACATAAGGCAATTGTAACATTGCCTCAAAATTCCCAGATTCACCAGCTGGACTGGAGAGTAAACTTGAAACTGACCCTCGGACATACCAGATTAGTACAGGGGACTGTTTTTTACTGATCAGATTAGGGAAGGGAACTGATTTTTCACTTGATCAGGAAGGACCAATCGGGAGCCTAATACTTATGAGAAGTCAAGGAGGGTGTAGTGCATTAGTTAGTTAGTGTTTCCTTATAAGAGCTGAGCAAGTGCAGGGCTTTAGAAAGAGAATAGAGTGATTTTTGAACAGTTCTAAGGGAAAAAGTGAAGAGCAGACTTTGTGGAGCCTGGAATAGTTTAAACCTGTTTAGGCGGCACTGCCTGACGCTGCTCAGTGCGCAAAACCACGTAAAAAGAGAGTTGTAGGGTTTTAAGAGAGAGAGAGATCAAGGAGTTTAGAATTGACCCAAAATGGCCAGTTGCAGTGAGAATATAAAGTAGTTTGCAATGAAGTGGTGTGTGATTACAGAGATTTGAATGTGGAGAAGCTGTACATTATCCTGTTTGACAAGCCTTGCGGTATATTTATTTCTGATGTAAATTGAGACAACTGCACTTTTAGTCCTTGTCTGTGCAGAAGCTGGTCTAAATGTTTGAAAGGCAGTATAGCCTGGCACTGCAGGTGTGCTGTCCATGACTTTAAATCATGTCTCGGTAACTGCACAGGCATCAGCATTTTCTAGAGCAAGGAGAGCTTTTAGGGAGTGGAGTTTCTTATTCAGACTCTTAACATTGAGCAGTAACACCTTTAGATTTTCTTGGCTTTGATTTTCTGTCGAAAGTGCTTTCAGTTTGGCATTGTCTAAAAAAGGCACTATGGGAAAAGACAACGTTTTAGCTAATATTTAAAAGCCTAGAGGAGAGAGGTGTAGACCATCCCTGGCAAAGCAGCATGGGCTGTTGACCATCTCCTTCCATGCTGACATATATTGTACCCCCTTAGAATGACAACAGAAACTAAGCCAAGTCAGTCATCTTCTGTTTGTATTGTGGCATCATTCTGGGAGAAGGTAAAATACTGCTCAGTGCTAGGCTCATATCAACCTGAGAGACATATTTCAAGAGCTCCATGATGTCTCTCTTCAAATAGTTTAGGGAGGTACATCTCAGGTCATTTACACTCACATGGACAATGATTGAGTCATACTGGTACTTGTAATCCAGTGACCTAAGCATATGCGTAATGTGGAAGATCCTGGCTCCTGATAAGCAACTGACCGTGACTTTCTGTTACTCAGCCTGGTGAGAGGGACATCAGTGTGTCTCAATATGGAGTCTCCAATGACCGGAATATTAGATTGTGTGGTGGCTTGACTCATGGACTTAGAAGTAGAGGCTCCATGAGATGTGGTTGTATGTGTTGATGTGAGTGTTGTTTTGAAAGAGTACACTTGGGGCTGATGAATCTGTTGGTTATGTGTACTTCATCTAGGAGGCCTTTGGGGTTTACATTTAAGTGCCTCAGCATATGTGGGTTTATGTGTCTGCTGTGAATTGTGTGTGATGGGTGCAGCATGTGTACTACTGACAACCTAACTGACATTATGGATGCTTTTTATGTGAGAGCTTTGCCTCCATTGACATTGTGTAAACATATCTCTCACATACCTCATTAGTTTGTTTGAGAATTAGCTGGTTGTCAGCAAACATGAGACAATTTCTGCATTGCCTCAGGATGCCCATATCCATCAAGCTGGTAATTCAGATAGTGGGAAAGTCCATATCCTAGGCAACAGGACCTTTTTTATTGATTGGATGGTTGCAGTGAGAATATAAAGTAATGTCAGGCATCTTGTTTACAACTCTGGGGGTAGTGCTTGTCACTGCAAACTAGCTGCCCTGTGTGCAACTAGGTTTTGGTGAAATTTCAAGGCTGTTTTACAGGAAACATGTCATCTCAAGGTGTCTGTGTCCATACAGGGCAATAACAAATATTTGATGGGAAACTAAGAAATAGACCCTACTGATTTATGGATGAAGTGTTTTCAGAGATATTCTGAAGTTAGGTTAGGGAGCAGCTAATCAAGCAGTACTTACTGAAAAGAAAAGCTTAGCTTTGTAAAGAATAATCAAAAGAGGGTATCTGCCTGATTAGCTACTGCCTGGCTATTACTAATGATGGTCTCACCACAGCTTCATGCTGCTGGGATACAGTGCCCCTTTGTTTCTTTTCTCACCAGAAGAGAAACAGTAGCACCAATCCCAAGATGAGAAGTAGGACACAGGCTCTTTCTTGATTACTAGTCTTGAACCATATAATGCAGGGTTCTATAGGCTTGTTGTAGATTTTTCTGGTAGATGCCTTGAATAGCAACCAGACCAATCAGGAAGGTCCCCGTGCCCTAGCCCAGCAATCAAGGAGTCTCAATGCTCACCACTAACACCAGAGAGGGCATCTCATAAGAGAGGTAAGAATAACAAATACACACAGTAAAGTACAATTTCCCTTAAGTGCACACAGAGATCACAGTCAGTCTGGGGCTGGTTGCTCCCTTGCTCCCCAGGTCCCCAATAAGACTCCCCACTGGCACAGCTATACGGTCCAGATCTCAGCCTAGGCAGCAAGCTAACCTCCAGTACCCTCTCTGTCCAACCAGTGCTTCATGTCCCTGCCCAAGTAGCTGACACATACACACACTTTGAGATAAGTATTTATACAACTTCACAGACACTCTTGGGAAAGGCTGACAGGTTCTCCAGTTGTGCCCCTTTACCCAGACTATACAGTAGTAATTACTGCCACCACCAGCTAATATTTATCAGCTACTAAAAGGCCCTTAAAAGGGTGTCCAATTATTACTGTGCAATATTATTATCCAATTGGTAAGTGTGACTAATCAGTCTTAAGGCTTATTAGAGTGGCCTTGTACAATAAACTCTATAAATATGCAGTGTACTCTAGAGCTTAGCTTATCTCTACAGAAACTAGCCACAGGTAAAACGTTTTTAAAATATTTAATAATAAATAATTAAAACACAAGGCAATACTACTACAATACAATGCTACTCAAGAGTTCAGAGATCACACAGAAACTTAAAATAATTCTGTCGTACAGTTCTGACATAACAGTCTAATCTTTATAGCCCTACTATTTCTACAAGAAAACATACTTCTAAGATAACTTACTTAAGGCAGCAGCCAGTGCTGTAGGTTGGATATCCAAGATCAAAATGCTTAATAATCTCTGGTTCTCACTGTTTAAATTGAAACTGCAGTTCTGAAAAAACATTACATAATTTGTTTACACTTTCCTGGTTCCCAGGCCACAGAACTACATTTACATTCTTTTACTCTTAGAGCAATAAAGGACATTCCACATGTAAATTCTGGTCATTAACTTTAGCCTTAAAACAATTGGCAGGATGCTTACTCCAGACTCATAGACTCCAAATTCTAACTTCAAAGGACATACAAAACATAATTTTAATTTCAAACAACATTTGAAATGCTTGGCTTAGTTTTCCTTACAGTAGATGACAATGTTGCTACAATCTTGAAGTTCACATTTTACAGTGTTTTCTTTCATTTAAGAAACAAAGCCTGTATTTCATATTTATATTTACAAATGCCAGAATTATGTATCAAATTCTATTTGACTAGGCTGGCAGCGTTCACCCTTCTCTACCAGTCTTCACATCTCTCTACCCTGGAGAACTCAAGCTAGTTTTTCAAGTGACTCTTGATAAACGCTGCTTGAGAGGGTTAGCTCTATCTGAGGGTACCTTACCCCATTCCCTGTCTTGTGAACCCATATGCACTGGCATTGCTAACTCCACTGCGGTGCTGCACTGACATATCATATGCTTGCAACCCCAGGTTCCATCTTAGCAACTTGGCATTTTGCTGACTGGCTCTGTTTAACCATGTTAGAGGGTTGTGATCTGTCATAACAGTGAACTTTCTTCCATACAGATAAGGCTGAAGTTTCCGCAGTCCCACACTATGGCTAGACATTCCTTTTCTACAGCTGCATAGTATTCCTCCATGGGTTGGAGCCTACAACTGAGATAAATGACTGGGTGCTCTTCTCCCTCTGAAGAAATCTGGCTAAGTACAGCCCCCACCCCATGGTTCAAAGCATCCACTTGTACAACAAATTCTTTGCTGTAATCTGGACTGGCTAACACAGGGGGTCCTCCCAAAGCTTCTTTAAGCTTCTGGAATGCCTGCTCACATGCTGGGGTCACACTACAGTATCTGGCCTGTTCTTCCTTGTCAGGTTTGTGAGGGGAGCAGCTATGATACTATAACTGGGGATGAACTTTCTGTAGCACCCTGCTGTCCTTAAAAATGCCCTCACCTGCTTTTTAGTAACAGGTGCAGGCCATGCCTGAATGGCATCCATTTTGGCAGGTTCTGGCCTTATCTTATCACTCCCCAATCTATGTCCTAGGTAGGAGACCTCCGCCATACCCACCTAACATTTGCTTGGCTTAATTGTCAACCCTGCCCTCTGTAGTCTGCCCATCACTTCTCTGACATGCTGAAGGTGCTCTGGCCAGGAATAGCTGTAGATGGTGATATCATCTAGGTAAGCAAGGGCAAACCCTCCTGCTCCTGCTAGGATATTATCTACCAGCCTCTGGAAAGTCACTGGGGCATTCTTCATCCCAAAGGGCATCTTTGTGAACTCATACAAATCAAAAGGAGTCACAAAGGCTGACTTCTGTCTAGCACTGGGAGTCAAGGGCACCTGCCAGTAACCCTTGGTAAGATCAATGGTTGTAAGATACTTAGCCTCACCCAGCTGCTCTAGGGCCTCATCTGTCCTAGGCATGGGGTAAGCATCCGACTCTGTATAGCTATTTAATTTCCTGTAGCCCACACAGAACCTGATGCTGCCATCCTTCTTTGGCACCAGTACCACTGGGGAGACCCAGGGACTGTTGGACTCTTGAATCACCCCTAGTTCCAACATCTCCTGTACCTTCTCCCTCAGAGTCTGTCTGACTCTCTCAGGCACCCTATAAGGGGCCTGCCTAAATAGGCCTTTGGGGTTCTGTATCCACCTGGTGCTGCACCAGGTGGGTGCACCCTGGTTTCCCAGTGAACATGTCCCAAAATTCCTGCAACACTGCTTGAATTTTTCGAACCTGGGTAGGAGATAGCTGCTGGGACATTGCTACCCCTTCCACTGAGGTGTCAACCTGAGCCTCACTGAGGAGAGCAGTCCCCAGATCTCCCTCAGACTACTCCTGTAATCCACTGCAAATGCTCAGCACAAGGGCCTCCATATCATGGTAAGGTTTCATCATGTTAGCATGGTACAATTTGTGCCCCTGCAGTCTGCCTAGCAGTTCCACCATGTAGTTAACATCACATACCTTTCTTACCACCTGGTAGGGACCCTACCAAGCTGCTTGCAGCTTGTTGTGCCTGACAGGAATAAGAATCATTACCTGCTGCCCCACAGCATACTCTCTAGCTCGAGCATTCCTGTCATACCACACCTTTTTCTGTTGTTGGGCTTCTGCCAGGTTCTCCTGGGCCAGGCCCGTGAGCTCCCTGAGGCTTGTCCTGAGGTTTAGGATGTATGCCACAACAGACTCCTTGTGAGACTCACACTCACCTTCCCACTCATCTCAAATTAAATCTAGAGGTCCCCTCACCCTATGCCCATACAGCAACTCAAAGGGTGAAAAACCTGTGGATTCCTGGGGAACCTCTCTGTAAGCAAACAACAGATGGGGCAAATATTTGTCCCACTCCCTCTTAAACTGATCTGCAAATGCCTGCAGCATTGACTTGATTGTGGAGTTTGACCTCTTACCAAGACCAATAGTCTAGGGATGGTAGGGGGTGGTCTTCATGTGCTTCACCCTACAAGACTTCCACAGACAAGCCAGCAGGTCTGACATGAAATTGGCACCTCTGTCAGTCAGTATTTCTTTTAGGAATCCCACCCTGCTGAAAATCTCTAACAAAGCATTTGCCACTTTCTCTGCCTCAATGGAGGACAGAGCCACTGCCTGAGGGTATCATGTAGCATAATCCACTACCACTAGGATATACGTTTTCCCTGTGGAACTTGGGGTACTCAGAGGACCCACAATATCCATAGCTACCCTCTGAAATGGCTCCTCAATCACAGGCAAAGGCATCAAAGGAGCTCTTACCTTGTCTCCTGCCTTGCCTACCTTTTGTCATTGCTCACAGGTCCTGCAGTACCCTGCTACATCTCTGGAAATTCCAGGCCAAAAGAAGTTCTGCATAATATGCCTCTTTGTACGTTTTATGCCCATATGACCTGCAAAGGGAATATCATGGGCTATGGCTAGAAGCGCCAGATGGTAGGCTCTAGGCACTACCAACTCCTGTACTCTCTCATCTTCTAGCCCTCCCTCAGGGGTCCACTGTTTGTATAGTAACCCTTTGTCCCAGTATACAGATTTCCTCCTTTCCTTGAGAATCAGATGCATCCCTAGCTACCTGCCTCAGGCCTTGCAATGTTGGGTCTGAGAGCTGAGCCTGTCTCAACTCTCTCCTTGTAACCCTTCCCAGCTCCCCTTCCACAGGAAGTCTAACATCCTCTGAGAGTGGTGCCTCACTGTCAGCCTGGGAACTACTACTCACCTCTAACTTTGCAGTTACCCTGTCCAAGGAAACATCAGTACCCACAAGCAGCTGTGGCTCACATTCAGTCTTACTGCTACAAAGTAGCTCACTCCCTGAAGTAGCCACCTCACCAGTCTGGGCTGCAAGGGTCTCCCCCAGGCTACCAGACCTGCATGCTTATCTCCTAGCCTCACTGCATGTAACTGCATACGTACATGGTACTGCCTCATACAAATTCTTCCCTCTCAGGACATCTGCAGGATGGTAGTTTAGTACCCCTGTTGTCTCAAGACAACCTACTATTGACATTTTGTCTTTCCCACCTACTGGCTCCCTCACCTTTCATTCCCCACCTTGCCTCCATGGACATTTGTATGCCACATGGCCCCACTGGTTGCATTAAAAACATTTAACCCTAGCTCCTGGACATGTACTTGGACTAGTGGCTTCCCCTACTACTGGCAGATTCTTTTGGGGCAGTCTGTGCTGCCCACTATGGGTTCCTTTAGACCTATGAGCAGCACTGGGGGTCCCCTTCCTGTGCAGAGCTGCCCTGCTGGCCAGGTATAGGTCTCCCTTCTTCCCCAACTCATCTGAAGTAGCACACTGTCTATCAGCTAACCAGATCCTCATGTCCTCAGTCAAAGTGCTAGGGGCTTGTTTCTTCACCAACAGGTCTGCCAGCCCTTCAGAAGTGGTGATCTGACATCCACTCACCCAGCTATGAAAATAAGTGCTCAGTTCAGCAACATATTCACACACACTTTCATCTGCCTTGCGTTTATGTTCACAAAACATTTCCTATACATTTCAGGTGTTAGCTTAAAACATTCTAAAAGACATTTTTTTACAGCAGTATAATCAAAACAAACGGAGTCAGGCATTTTTGATAAAAAAGTTACAGCTTTCCCATGGAGTAAGGGAGTCAGGAACCGTACCCAGATCCTTTGGTCAACACTATACTGTTTGCATACCCTCTGAAACATATGAATGAAACTATCAAAATTATCCCCCTCTTTAAATTGTGGAAGAAATTTAATGACCTGTTGTGCTTCTGGGGTCCATTTACTCCCTGTCCCATTACCTCCATGACTCTAGTGAAGAGTCAACATTTCCCTTACATGCCTCCTCTGACTCTCTTAATCTTTGGCTTCTATCTCCAAATGCCTGGCCTCCAACTCAAGTGTCTTTAGCTCTAGCTGGATTTTTAAGTACACTGCAGAAAGGTTGAGCTGTCCATTCTCTGAGAATATTGTATCTCCACTGCCAGTCTAATGCTCCTCCTGGATGCTGTTTTCTGATGCAGCTGTAACCAAGGTTGCAATCAGGTCTGCCTTAGTCAGGTTTCCATGCACCAGTCCCCTAGCCTGGCATATCTCCACCAGCTGGTTCCTTGTCAGCTTTCCATACTCCTCTGCTGACATGCTGCCTGCTCACCCTGACTAACTAAGCTAACAAAAGAAATAAAACAATTGTGATCAGAACTATGAGTATTCACTGCATGGCTGTTTTAGAGTACAAAACACCTTCAGAGATCACTGTACATAAGCTACAGGATTCACTCTACCGACACCACTACAAGCCAATTAGTATTTGCCATCTAATTAATATGTGATGTGGATATCCACCACCACCACAAATATGAAGTGGATCCCACCACTGCAAACCACATGTGACACCCGTGCCCTGGCCCAGCAATCAAGAAGCCTCAATCCTCACCACTAACACTAGAGAGGGCATCTCATAAGAGAAGAAAGGATAACAAATATACATAGTAAAGTACAATTTCCCTTAAGTGCACACAGAGATCACAGTCAGTTTGGAGCTGGTTGATCCCTTGCTCCCCAGGTCCCCAATAAGACTCCCCACTGGCGCAGCTATAGGGTCCAGATCTCAGCCTAGCTGGCAGGCTAACCTCCAGTACCCTCTCTGTGCAACCAGTGCTTTGTGTCCCTGCCCAAGTAGCTGACACATGCACACACTTTGAGATGAGTATTTATACAACTTCACAGACACTCCTGGGAAAGGCTGACACAGATTCTCCAGTTGTGCCCCTTTACCCAGACTATACAGTAGTAATTACTGCCACCACCAGCTAATATTTATCAGCTACTAAAAGGCCCTTAAAAGGGTGTCCAATTATTACTGTGCAATATTATTATCCAATTGGTAAGTGTGACTAATAAGGCTTATTAGAGTGGCCTTGTACAATAAACTCTACAAATATGCAATGTACTCTAGAGCTTAGCTTATCTCTACAGAAACCAGCCACATGTAAAAGGTTTTTAAAATATTTAATAGTAAATAATTAAAACACAAGACAATACTACTGCAATACTATGCTACTCAAGAGTTCAGAGATCACACGGAAACTTAAAATAATTCCGTAGTAAAGTTCTGACATAACAAAAAAACACTTAGTCTAATTTTTATAGTCCTAGCTATTTCTACAAGAAAACATACTTCTAAGATAACTTACTTAAAACAACAGGCAGTGCTGTAGGTTGGATATCCAAGATCAAAATGCTTAATAATCTTTGGTTCTCACTGTTTAAATTGAAACTGCAGTTCTGATAAAACATTGCATCATTTGTTTACACTTTCCTGGTTCCCAGGCCACAGAACTACATTTACATTCTTTTACACTTAAAGCAATAAAGGGCATTCCACATGTAAATTCTGGTCATTAACTTTAGCCTTAAAACAATAGGCAGGATGCTTACTCCAGACTCATCAACTCCAAATTCTAACTTCAAAGGACATACAAAACATAATTTTAATTCCAAAGAATATTTGAAATGCTTGGCTTAGTTTTCCTTACAGCAGATGGCAATGTTGCTACAATCTTGGAGTTCACATTTTACAGTGTTTTATTTCATTTAAGAAACAAGCCTGTATTTCATATTTATATTTACAAATGCCAGAATTATGTATCAGATTCTATTTGACTAGGCTGGCAGCTTTCATCCTTCTCTACCAGTCTTCACACCCACAAAGACACTCACTGCCCAATCAGAGACAGTCAGGAGTCAATGCACACTGCTCCTTTCTTCACCAGTACAGAATATAAGCATAAATTCCAAGATGGTATCTAAGAAGCAGTTATCAGGCTTTCTGGTGATCAACAGTCTCAAGGATATAATGTCTCTATACTCTATGCCTCACCAAAATCAAAACAGAAACACTAATCCCAATATAACTACTGGAAGGATGAATTTGGGCTCTATAATAATTGATGATCTTGGATTAGATGTTGTAGATTTTTAAAGGTAAGATGGAAAAAATGGGTTAATATTCTAAGGGTTGCAGTGCACATTCATCAGTTAGACATAAAAGAGAGGTAACTCAAGCTTTAGCAATCTAAAGGGAGAGCCGCTAATTTTAAAACAGTAAGATAGATTGGAAGGGAGTAGACACTTAGTATTCTGGCTGTATGTTTACAGCGGGATAGTCCATAAGTTTAAATAGCCAAACGTTAGTGATTTCACCAAATGGTAAGTTTGTGCTTACTGACAATAGCCAATGAAAGAGGCGAGAGAAGGAGAAGGAGAAGATGGTCAAATTAACATAAGGGATGAGCAACTAGAGAGACAGTTGAGTTTAATTTCTGTGTGACTTAGAAGAAACACAGCTGTGATCTCTTTCTTAGTTTAAATATGTGATTGAAAGCAGAATACAAGTAAAGCACAGTATGAAGAAAATATACCACAGTATCCAAAACAGAAGAAAGCAATGAAACAATACAAATTACAAGAAAACAAAAGCAGCTAACCTTTCCTTCATTACAATCTATGATAGAGTCTGAGTGAGCTTTTCCAGTAAAGCCTTGAAATGTTTTATTTTATCCCTTAAATAGAAGGTTTAATTACTAGCTCCACCCTCAGTTCACAGGTAATTATCCTTAATTGACCTGTTCTAATTTCTGTGTGCCTCACAGAGACACAGCTGTGGTCTCTTTTCTTAGTTTAAATATGCAATTGAAAGCAGAATACAAGTAAATCACAGTGTAAGGAAAACACACCACAACATACAAAATAGAAGAAGGCAATGAAGCAATCCAAATTACAAGAAGGCAAAAACAAACTTTTCCTCCACAGCAATCTATGGCAGAGTCTGAGTGAGCTTTTCCAGTGAATATAGGAAAAGAGCAGATTTCAGAAGACATTTATAAAAATATTTGGTATGCAAGATACTGTATGAATTTAGTAGTAGGAATTCTGAGAGAGTGAGAGAGAGAGATTATATATTATTCCCCAAGGTACAATAACTGGACTAGACTAGATGGAAATTATATCTCACAGGCATATGTGCATTTAATTGAAAGCTTCAAGACACATCCAATAACTATTTCAGATCATGCACCAATAAAAACTAAGATAAAAAGCAGGTCAGTCAACTAAAAATAAGATACTTGTACTTTCCAACCAACCTGCTAAAAAGAGAGGAATTTAAGGAATGGGTGGTAGAAATTATTCAAAGTTATTAGGGAAGATAAAAAAATTATCAGAAGTTATACCTAGTGAGTGAGATAAAATGAAAATGGAGTTTAAAGATAGGGTAGAAATAAAAGAAAAAGGGATATGGTTAAGAAATAATAGGAATTATTTAGATGGGCTGATAAAGATTAAAAATATGCAAAATAAGGGGAATTTCACAGAAAAAGAAGAGGTGCAACTGCAGAGTGCTAAAACGAAAATAAGGGAGTATCTGGATAATTAATATGCATGACTTTAGAAAGATTGCTGTTAAGCAACTGTTTTTGATAACTCCAGAGCACAAAAACTTTTAGCAAAATGACTTAGGCAACAGAAAGCAGAAAGAGTTATTAATAAATTTAGGAAGCCTATAAAAAGAAAAATAACAGTGATCCTGTAGAGGTATTAGAGAGATTTCAGAAATGTTATGACAATTTGTATAAAGCAGAGAAATATGGAAATCAAGAAAGAGCACAAATGGAAAGATTTATGGAAGACTTAATTATGCCAAGGTTAGAGGTAAATGAAGCTCAACAATTAATGGTTAAGATAGGAAGAGATGAAATAAAAATGGCGATGTAAAATCAATCTGCAAGAAAGTCTCCAGGAGCAGATGGAATTCCTGTGTAGGTTTGGAAGTTAGGAGGGAAGAAAGTGATAGAGACCTGGAAGGTTTTGTTTAACAGTATTTTAGAAGTAGGGGAAGCACCAACAACTTGAAAGAAAGCTGTAGTGGCTGTAATACCTAATGATGGTAAAGACCCATCAGACCCAGCTTCATATAGACCCACTTTAATTTTAAACCATGATAACAAAGTGTTTTTGTCTATACTAGCTAAAAGAATAGCAAAGGTGTTTCCAAAACTGATAGATACGGATCAGTGCGGTTTTGTATAGTGGAGGCAAACACTGGACAACTTTAGTAAAACAATGATGATCCAGAGGTAAGCAGAATATAAGAAAATGCTGTTGTTGTTGGTGGGTCTTGATGCAGAGAAAGCATTAGACAGGTTAAGATGAGATTTTATGAGTAAGGGTTTGGATGCATTTAAATTCCCCTGATGCAATAATAAAGTTAATTAGAAAGATATATTAAGCATCAGAGTCAAGAATTAAAGTGTGAAGGCTCTTATCTGATACCTTGAGACTAAACAGAGAAACCAGGCAGGGGTTTCCCCTTTCCCCTTTGTTAGTTGTGTTATATTTACAGCCCTTGGCAAAAATAAAAAAAAAAAATAAGAGTCACAAATTCAAAGATATAATTGGTATTATAGTCAAGAAAAGTTGATTTTATTTGCAGATTATATTATTTTACACCTGATAAATATAGAAAAGGACAACTCAGTGTTGTGTAAAATTTTGAGACAGTTTCAAATCTTTTCAGGGTATAACATTAATGAAGTTAAGCAAAGACAATATCCATAAATTAAGTACCCACACATGAACTGGTTAAGCAATAACCATATTTACGAGGACACAAGATTATGTATTTAGGAATTAAAAAGACTTTTCTTATGGTAGATAGGAATGTGTCGGAAGAGACTAAACAAAAGATAATACAAAAGCCGAGAAACTGGAAGCCCTTGTTTATGGATATGGCTATTAAGATGCACACCATGAAAATGTTTTAGTCCCTTACATTTTATATACAGGTCAAGCATATTTTTATCAACCAAAGAAGTAGTTGTGGACAATTAATAAAAAGTTGAAGCAATTTATCTGAGAGGGGAAGAGGCCAGGGGTTAAGTGAGATAAGTTGATCCTTCCAAAAGAATAAAGTGGTTTAGGATTATCTGATTTGAAGGAATGTTTTAGAGTTACACAATTAAGGTTCATATACATAACTCAAGCAGAAAATTATAATTCAGAGTGGAAAGGGATGATAATGAAGTGGATGGGGTGTTCAAAAATAGGAGATAATTGCATTTTGGGTGCAGATCCATAAGGAAAATAGCCATACAGAACAGTATATTCATAAAGTACCAAAAAATATTCTAAGAATTAAATCAACATAAGAATGGAGAAAGGAGATTTTGCCAATAGGGATTACTGCAAGATGCAAGAGTGGATTAGAATTTGCTGGAGAAAGCTGGCAAAGGAACTAAGCTATTAGGAGCAAATAGAGAAAAGGGTAACATAATGGGAACAGTCCAAGAAGTCATCTGGACTGCAGGCTAGAGGCTGCCTTACCTACAACAATTGATATCTGAGTATAGGCAAAGAGAAAGGAATAGGAGAATCATAAGTGAAAGGCCTACTCTGGTAGAGTTTTTAGTTTAATTTAAAATGGAAAATGGATAATTAATAGGGCATATAACATATTGCATTATAACTATAAAAATCCATCAGAGGAGATTAGAAAAAATAAGCAATTTACAAGGGAAATGGGAGGACATATGTATGGCTCAAATTATGAACAAAAGCTAGAGGATTTAGGATTTTTTTTCTCAGAAATGTTTTGTAGGTACTTTTATACCTCAAGCAGACTACAAAGAATTCTTCTTCATGTGGATGGCAAATGTTGGAGGTATGATAGGGAAGAAAGAGGTAATTGGGAACATATGTTAAGGGAATGTAATGAGTTGGCAGATTTAAAAAAATTCCCTACTCAGTACTCTGTCAGAAGCATGGGGTAAGCAAATGGGTATAACTAAGAAAATAATTATTTTGAACTGTGACACAACATGTGAATTACCTAGACATAGTAAGGCCCTTTCAAGTTTAACTCTGGTGACTGCCAAAAAAGAAATTTCTAGAAAATGGAAATCAAAGTCTAAATCAACTGTATTTGAAGCATTGAATATTGTAAGAGATAAACAAACTGGAATTGGCATCTTTTGAAAAGGGACTGAACAAATTACATAGAAATAAATGGAAAATGTGAGAACGATACATGTGGAATAGTGCTCCAGAAGTGGAGTAACATTTAAGGAAAGGAAAGAACTGAACAATTTATGTACTGTTGGACTTATGATAGTTATTAAAAAAGAACATATGTGATGTATAATGGATGTAACTGGAAACATGTTGATATGTTTTTTTTTTCCTTTCTATTAATGTATGCTTGCCTATGTCTTAAGTGATAATTTAATGAAAGTGTTAAAAAAAGTTTTCGTTTATCCAGAAATTTCTGGATTGCCATAAGTTCCAGCTTTAGGGCTATGATTACTCTTTTTAACATCCTAAACCTCTTAGAGCAAGAAATCTGGACAAAGCCACAAATAATGGGGGAGCAAAGGCCCAAAAATAAGGACAATTTTTAAATATTTATTTTATTTATTTTACATTTGTTGACCGGGATAGTCCATCTGGGTCTGAGCCCATTTTCGGCGGAGGCCCAGGGAGAAAAGTTCCAATAAAACAAGAACAACATTGACAGGTTCAGTGTCGGTTTTACATAGAATTTAACAGAAATATCTACAGACAATAAAAAAAGTACAATATACAATAGGCACTTTAGTGAAAAGGACAAAGTTATTACAATATAGTGAAATCATATATATATATATATATATATATATATATATATATATATATATTTTTTTTTTTTTTTTTTTTTTTTTTTTTTGAGGGCAGGGGCCCATCTTTAGTTGATCATCTGAGTATACTTTAATATGTGTACATATGTATACCCTTACAAAAAAAAAAAGAAATTATCAAATTATACTCATTGTAGGTAGCTGACAGATGGTGTTAACAAGTGGGAGTGGGGTATACATGGAGGCTATAAAATTTAGGGGATGAAATTTGATGTGGGCTTATGTGGTATTAGCCTGGCTTAATGCAGGAGCAGAGCCAGTTGTTAGTGAGGTGGTCTTTGAGCAGAGTTTTGAATTGGTGTAGGTTGGTAGCATTTAGGATGTGTGAGGAATTGAGTTCCAAAGTTTAGAAATGTGGTGGGAGTAGAGGGCATCCCCGGCTTTGTTGTTGCTTTTGGATACTTGGAAGAGTGTTTTGTGTGAGGATCGGAGTTGCAAAGTGTTGGTATATGGTTGGAGTAATTGTTGTAGGGCTGGAGTTCTGTTTAGCTGGTATATTAGTTGGTGAGTAAAGACAAGTTGGGCATAGGTTAGTTGTTGTGGGAATTCTAGCCAATTTATTTGTTATAGGGCAGAGCAGTGGTGGGACCTATATGGGGAATTAGTGGTGAGCTTGGTTATTTTATTGTAGGCTGATTCAAGTTTGGTAAGGTCAGTTTTGCTAAGGTTTGGAAAGATGGGAGAAGCATAGAGAACAGTAGATAAGAGATGAGTCCTGGCAATGCTTAGTCTAGAATGGCTAGTTAGTGCTCTTACAAACTTAAAAAGTTGATAGAATAATGGGTTTTGCATTGGCATGATTTTTTTGAAGGATATGAAGTCTGAAACTTAAATATCTGCCATTATTTTCTGACTTCAGTCCTCAATGATTTTCCAGAAACACACATTTTTGGTGAATCAAAACAAAAACATGAGGCATAAATCTGGACATTCTGCACAAATCTGGACAGCTGACATATATGCTCTAATCATTTGTTTAAAAAGACACAAAAACAGCAGCAGTAAAATGGATAGTGCTTCTGTAGCTAGAATAGTATTTGTTACTGGAGCCATTCACAACACAAGAGATCATGAAATAGCTTATTAATACATGCAATATGATGAGTTACGTTATTCTATAAGCCCATCTTTGAGAACATTACTGCATGTAATATGAGAAAATCTGGTGGCTGGACCTTGATAGTAGAATGAATACAAATCTCCTATCCCTAATATATAAAGTATATGCCTCTCTCCTGTTCATCCTAAAAGAAACATCTGCAGTTCTTTTCCACTTGTGATTGAGGTCCCCAAAACTACATTCAAGAAACAGACACTATACATTTTTATCAGCTGCCGGTGTACTGAAATATGTTAACATGATCCAATATTAATTTTATTACTTTTGCAGTTCAGTTGTTATGCAGTTGTGAATTATTTCATTCCAAGGTGTAATAAACAGTAAAATGTATTCAATAGAATAAAATAAATCAGTAACTTATACTGTTTCAAGAAACTTACAGAAAGAGAAGTTGAAAACTGGCAGGGCGATATGCAAATAACTGGAATATGGTCATTAACTCCATCCCATTTAGAAGTCTAAAATGTTCTGAGATCTAGTTTAGGTGGCTGGACTATAAAAATTCATTCCTTAATGGCATCATGGTAAGTGCGTTACTAGAAGATGGCTTAAATAAAGATAGGGAGTTAATCATTTATAGTATATTCAGCACAGCAGTTACATCTGTGAATCTGATGATGTCCTATGTATGTGAGTCTATTCTGGTTTCACAGAATGTCACATGTATATATATATATATATATATATATATATATATATATATATATATATATATATATATATATATGGGTTTATGTCAGATGATCATGTTTTCGGAAACATGAGCTTCATATGTTCAACTTTCTGAAAACTTGTTTGTATGGAGATTGCGGTCCAGTGGGGATCAAGGAATTTACCCTTTTCACTACTGTAGTGCAATCTCAGAGTTGGTATATATAATTTTCAAGGGGTGGGGCTTGCCCCCCTGCAAAATTGTAGATTTTTTTTCCATATGTTTTTTTTCATTTGAGTTTTCGTAAAGTTGAACACATGGCCTTAAACATAAAATTTGAGTTTTCAGAAACTGGATTTTCTGACATAAACCCATATATAAACAATTAAATGATAACAGGAGCTGCATGAAGATGAAAGGGAGAGGCTTAATAGTAGGATACGCATTTGCATGTTATTTGTTTATGGGAATGTTCTGCTAGTCAAGACACTGTTGTGTATGTGGCTTTGTCTTTGTTTTTGCAGAATATAAAATCTGTCAGATTGTTGCACTGGGTGATAGATGAATCTGGATTTTTTGGAAATAGGCTGTAGTTCTATTGTTTGCATAACTAGATGGTCCGTCACTAATTTTCCCTAATGTTGCCTAATGCTTATGATATAAAGTAATATAATGGTACCAGACACCTCACTTTACTACATTCTGTGTTATATACTGGCAATTACTATTGGAAATGTATTGGTTGTTTGCTTGCCTTCTGTAATTTCTGTGTTGCTTGTGCTGATGATATATATCCTGATATGCATTTTAAATCTAATGGTCTCTGCCATGGTGGTACCTGATGTTTTTCTTTTGTTAGCGTGCCATCTTGCTAACCAACAAAAACAGCTAAACAAACGAACAAAAGATATGGTAGAAGGTAAGATATTAGGAACACATGGTATTTTTCTGAGCTTTGAAATTACAGTCCCTCCATAAAAGTTAATAATAATAATAATAATAATAATAGTCATGTTTAAACCATTGGCTGTCTTTGTTCCACAGGAAAATGCGTCAAAACTTTAACAGGGTGAAAAGGTAAAAAAGTGTGTTCTCGTGCACAGTTGTAAAATTATTGACCATTATGCAATGATGGCACTTATTTTTTTCACTTGGAAAAAAATTTATACTAAAGGGAGAAGAAAACTGAACATAATACTAAACTGAATTTTAAAGCTTAAATTTATAACAGGCACTCTGTAGTTCACAAATATGAGGTTACTGAATTCCCTGTACTTTGCATTTCCAGTCACAGATCTAATTCTGCATCTCATACTCCACTCACTTGTTACACATTGGAGAGAAGTATGCTTTGGTGCAAATGCAGCATAAAAAGCTACTACACATTGTGGCTTTAATTACAGAGAATTCTGTGACAGAAAAAAATGAACATTTTGAAAAAAGAACAGTATAATCAGAGGCTTACAAAACATGTATAGGATTCCCAAATATAACAGCTTACTGTGTGTTACCTAGGTGATTATATTTACATTCCATCAAAGGAATCTCACACAAAGAGATGATGTGTGAGGCAGAGATAAGGAGAATAATTGCATTGAGGTTATTCATTTGACATGTTTCTGCCATGCTGGTGACTCAGGAAGTGCTGGTGGTTTCTTGGAAAAAGTCCGTTCTTTTTTCTCCTTTCTTGTAAACTAGACAGTGTTGACAATCACAAATCATTAAGGAGGAACACTGCTTTAAACAGGGAGAAACAGTTAACTTATAAAAGTTAACATAGCTGCACAGGCTTGTTGTATCATGATACACACCTTAATGAAAAGCATCTGCTGCTCATTAGATATTATTTCATCATATATATACATTAAAAACTATTATAGTGGATTAACAACTGAATAAAAAAAATCTGAAAACTAAGTTACATCAGTTCTGACATAATAAACTGTCATTCTTGTTGTTATAATGATACACTTTTTTTCAAATTAAGGGAAAAAGATCATGTCCACATTGTTTAGTGTGTGCGTCTGTGTGTGTGTGTGTGTGTGTGTGTGTGTGTGTGTGTGTGTGTGTGTGTGTGTGTGTGTATATATATATACCTGTCTTATTATAGATATATATATATATAGAGAGAGAGAGAGAGAGATTAAATTTGTTACAGTTTATGATAGTCTGTAGTTCACAAATATATATATGTGTGTGTGTGTGTGTGTGTGTGTGTGTGTGTGTGTGTGTGTGTGTGTGTGTGTGTGTGTGTGTGTGTGTGTGTGTATAGATACACTCTAAAACATCAGTACCTTTTTTAGGTTGTAAATAACAGCAAAGGCTCATATGAGCAAACATTTCCAATGGAGTTTTTTGCCATCAACATTTTATATGGGATCATGGTGCTTGTCCCTTGCAAAAAATGATTTTTATTTTTTGTTGTTTTCATTAATTTTTAAAGTCAGTATAAAATGATCATTCTTTTGATGGTTAGAAATTGGAATGGTGTGTGTGTGTGTGTGTGTGTGTGTGTGTGTGTGTGTGTGTGTGTGTGTGTGTGTGTGTGTGTATATATATATATATATATACATATATATATATATATATATATATAGATATATATATATATATACACACACACATATATATATATATATATATATATATACATATATATACATATATATATATATATATATATATATATATATATATAGATGGGTCTACATTGTATCAACGAAATTACATTTCATCAAATTTTACTTACCCAACTCTACTTCTCCAAAACTGCACTTAACTGAAAGCATGGACTGCCAAAATCCTCTCCCTGTGAAAGGAACCACTTGGCCACCATGGTGAACTTTGCCCTTTCTTCAGTGTAGTGTGATCTCGGAGTTGGTATATTTAAGTAGGGGGGAGTTGGGGGTGAAGCCCTCACTTTTGTGGATTTAGTTTTGGTCTGTTTAGGTTTTTCCCCATGGTGGGCAAGTAGTTCCTTCCACAGTGAAAGGATGTCGGCAGTCCGTGTTTTCAGTTTAGTGAAGTTTTGGAGAAGTGGAGTCGAGTAAGTAAAATTCGATGAAATGTAATTTTGTTGCTACAAGGTAGACCCATTTTGATATATAAAATACATATTTCTGTCATATTAGTGTTACATTGCTATAACAAAAGTAAAAGCAAGAACAGAGGTGGCTTGCTGTTGTAGCTAATCCCAGTGGATGCACACATCAGTAAATCTGAAAGGACTAAGTTTCCATTAGTATACCAAGATTACCTATGTTAGACAATACCATCTCCTCACTAGCAAGTTTTTCATTTTCTCTGTCCTCCCTGTTCAGCAGGAAACATTTACTGCTGTGTTTATCCTACAGAGACTTATATAACACATTCTTGATAAAGAAGAAAAAGAAGAACGGGAAGTATTGTTTCATGAAGAAGAAGAAAGCACTTTGTGCCATCTGATTTATTCTGTCTACTGTTTACCTTTATAAAAATGAATGCAGTAAATGAGTGACATTATAGTAACTTATACAGTACACTCTGATGAAAAAAGAAAATGTTTACGTTTCTTTCATAGTGCTAAAAGTTACTTTATGGCACAAACTGAACTTTATTTAAAAAAGACAGACTAGTTTAGTAGGTAACAGGGAGTCATTTTATTTATTTATTTATTCATTTATTCTTTGTTAATAGTGTAAGTGAACTAGTCAAGGGCCCATTTTCAGCCATTACCCAGGCCAAAATGATGATAGCAAGTAAGAAATGTACTTAGGGATAAAAAAAAATGACTTTAAGGCATTTGACAAAGATTACATGTACACTACATAGCTAAGGTGTGACAGTAAATAAGTAAAACAAACAACATTTACAAAAATGCATGCATTATTAATTCTTAAACATACAATGTAAACTTCATTATAATCAGATCTGACATGTTACAAATAAGTTATTTCTTGGCAGGCAGGCTATTGGATCCTGGGATCCTTTTATAGTTACATCTTCATTATATAGCAAAGCAAGGCACACAATGATTACAAGGCATCACCTTTCTATTGTTTTATAAGTAACAGATAACGGAACATAAAAGCTAGAAGGCATGCCCAGCATATTGTTTTGTTTTTTACAGATGTGGAGATTGACTATACAGGCTGTAGATTTTACTTCTTCATTTTCATTTTGTGTATAACTGTGTGTGTGTCTTCTGCTCTGTTGTGTTGTGTGCATGCGTGCGTGTGTTTAAATGTACTACAAATGGCATGAGACAGATGGGGGGTGTAGTTATATCTATCCAATTCCAGCAGAATTAAATTCTTTCTCTTATCACTAATTTATTCCATATGATATATTTCCAGCAAATGAGTGAATGAATAAATAAACAGTGATGAAGGGATTGTAACTGCAAAATGGCTAGCTAAGAATTACCCCAGTGAATGCATTTGCATTATGAATGAAGGTAGCTATAGCCTTTCATGTCATAAAATATTGTTTGGTTAACAGTGGATTAAATATTGTATGCATTGTGTTAATTAGTTCAGTCTTAATATCTAAAATACAGTTCGGCATTCCTTCTCCATTATTCATCCCACTTGGGAGCCCATTCCCACTGATACATTTATACAGTTCCCAAACCCTGCCCATTATCCTTGCGTTAATCTCACCGCACATTTCCATCCTAAAAATAATAACCTGGTAGCAGAACAGCAGACAGATTTACAAAGTACAGTGTTGAGAGATGCAAAACAGCTTTAACTTAGATCTGTCCCAGCACTGGTGGCAAAAGGAAACAGAAGATTATCAGTTTTGCCACATGGAGTCATTGCTCAACAGGAAGTTGAAGTCTGACTTTTTGAAGGAATTGCCAGAAGATTGTATTTCCTGAAAACATGCAGCTAGGTATCCACTGTTTTAGTCATACAGCATTCATTAGATGGATCAGCGGTGGATGATATCTCAGAGACATAGCAGATGCAGGGCAAAGCTGAAAATAATACATTGTGATCAGATGACACTGTCCAGCTAAGAATAAATAAATAAATGCATACATACATACATACATACATACATACATACATAACGTTCTTAGGTCACCAGGAAGTGAGCCCATCAAAGGATGTTTACTGAAGAGCACAGAATGTATTTTTACAGCTCAGAATAAGTTAGAGGACTGGATGTAGCAGCTCAAAGTTTGGCAGAATGAAGACATGCAACTGAAATGAGAACCTTTTTGTTATTGTTCCTTTTGCTTTCTGACCATCTACCATCTGTACAGCTCTTTTATTTCCTTCTACAGGGTGAAAGTTCAGCCATGGTATGGCTATCATAAAGGCAGACTTCAGGGGATTTTACCCTAAGCTCTAACCATTTCTCTACTTGCAGATGCCCTAATAGCAGTTAAGCGATAATGCGTAAAGAATGCAGCATAGAACCTCTTAAGTGGGTGATGAAACCCTCAGTCTGGCCCTGCTCTGCCATTCTTTATAAGCAGACATTTGCTGTCAAGACTCCAGTCTCCACTGGGGATCCGTAAGTAATGCACATGCCCCTAAGATGCATGGTTCTCAACTTCCTTCGGGGAAATGAACAGCCAATACTCTATCATTCATCTCCCTCCTGAGTTGCTGCATCAATGACTTGGCAGAAAAATGAACCAAAATTACTGGGCCGTAGTAAAGGCTCCATCCTTCTCTGCCATGGAGTGTCTCAACTGAGAAAAGTTTTAGTATCTGCTTAAAGTTAAAGAACTACAGGGCTATACAACACTTAAGGGGTCTTGCAAAGTAAATGGAGCCGTGTGTGTGTGTGTGTGTGTGTGTGTGTGTGTGTGTGTGTGTGTGTGTGTGTGTGTGTGTGTGTGTGTGTGTGTGTGTGTGTGTGTGTATATATGGTTTCAGATACTTCGGTCAACAGTATATTTGGTCAAATTCTGTTTAATTTACTACTTTTGTTTGATGACACAGAAGGCTGACAGCTGTGCGAGATCGCGCAGTTCTTGGGCTTTGGGAATATTCCCTTTCCCTGATTATGTGTGATCCCACAGTTAGTATATATAATTAGCAGGGGAGTGTGGGGGGTGAGTTGCCCCTGCAAAAAAACATTTTTTTAGCATTTATATTTGTTTTGAATTTTGCAATTACTAAGGATGTTTCTCAGTGCATGAATAATAGCAGGTCAACATTTGTGTTTTCAACATATTGTGATAACTGTTTTGTATATCGACTAATACAGATGGTGACCAAAGCAACTATAATTATATGTACATATATCTATGTCTATAGATCTATATCTGTATATATATATCTATATATATATATATATATATATATATATATATATATATATATATATGTGTGTGTGTGTGTGTGTGTGTGTGTGTGTGTGTGTGCGTGTGTGTGTGTGTATGTATATATATATATATATATATATATATATATATATATATATATATATACACATAGCAAAGTTGCGGTGGTGCAGCGGTAGCATTGTCGCCTCACAGCAAGAGTTTCTCCTGTTCGATTCTCGGCTGGAGCGCCTTCTGTGTGGAGTCTGCATGCCCTCCCCAGTGGTCGAGTGGCACTTGAAAGACATGCGTTAATGGGCGTGCCTTCGTTGAAGGTTGGGCGTCGGGCTGGCACCTCTGCACTGTAAAAATCGACTGCCAATCATTGGCGGACCAGAGTTCCACTGTGGCGACCCCTAACCGGGAAAAGCTGAAAGAAAAACAACAACATATATAGCATAGCAGTTAGCACCAGAAGATCAAATATGGAATCTAATAGGCAGAATCTGGTTTTTCACTGCTTGTTTGATATGTACATAGAATAAACCTGCTCATAATATAGGAAAAACTTCCTGTATGTATATGTCATCCAGTGTAGTTGTGAGTACAGGAATCTTGGTTGCTTTAAGAGGAAATGCCTGTAACAATTATGAAAGTGATTCAAGGTGTGAACTTAAATTTAAGGTGATTCAGAAACAAAGAATCAAAATTTTCTTTAAAGAGAAGATCCAGAGTAATTTGGAATGTACCTGTGTGAAAGACAGATGAAACAAGGCCAGAGCATTGACTATGAGATGGGGCCAGCATAAAGATCCTGGAATGTCAGTGGAAGTCCTAGTAGCAGAAATGTTATGCAAAGATATAGAGCAAAGACTGCTTGTGAGAGACTTTGTTTTGCTTTATAAACTTGTCAGCACCAAAGCACTAGGTTGGGGGTTGGCATAATGGTTAAAATATAAAGTTTAAGGTGCAGGTCTTAATTCTCAAACAGGACAAATGGCGAGGCCTAAAATAGCTTGCAAAGGCAATTAGTTTTCTTCTGAACCATGAACTACTTGGGATTGGGATTGCCAGCACACACCCCTGGGATTCATTAACAATCATGCAGGCAGCTCACTACAACTACACAATGAAAGCATGTTATCTCAATGAGCAGTAGCACGTTTGCAAGCACCTTTTCCTGGCCAGCAACAGTGTTCATGGCCATGGAAAGGTGCTTGTATGCCTAAGAGCAGTGTGTTAACAAAACAACTTGCTTATAGGCAAAGCTAAGATATGAACATATGCTGCAGCCCTGAAAAATTAAGGGCAAAAGTACAGTGGAAGAACGAAGGAGAGAAATTAAATGGATAATTGTTATGTAAAGGATAATGGTTTGTACTGCATGTTAATTCATTTGAAAGGGGTAAAGTGTAGTCATATACCATAGGCAAATGTGTTGAAGTGTCAAAGAAACATTTCTAACATAAATCCTTCCATGTTGAAATAATAACAATGAACATGTCAATCACAATACCAATAAAAAACAGACATGTTAATAAAGGATGTGGTAGGGTTATAAAGCTGCAGTGTAACAAAGGGGAGTTAGAATGTGATATATATGTTAATAAAATGCTGAGTTGAAAGGAGAGTTAGCAAGGACAGACGATAACATTATGGAATGAATGCATAAACTGCAGTTATTACTTATGAGATGTGTATACAGGGAATTTATGTATGCAAGCCAACACCATTGCTGCATCACGTATACACAAAAATAAATGGACTGTACAGTATGTCATGTACATCAGAAATGTACATGTTTTTGCAAAGAAATATCAGTGGCACCAATAGGAAAGAGGTTTATCACCTATAAACATGTAATAGACAAGCAAGTGTTGCATAGTCATGTAAATGTTAAATGGTAATATAATAATGCACAGCATAGTTAAGTGACAAATGACAAAAGAGATCAGATTACATTACATGAGTTCAGATTTTCCATTGCTATTTTGTAAACATCTCAGACATCAATTTACTGGGTGTGCACACATGGAATTACACGGAACAGCATCCTAACACCACCAACACACAATAAAGTGTTGTAACAGAGGACCCGTCACATATTCTGATGGTCTGGCTATGTGCTATACATTAAGAAATATTTATGGAACCCCTAATCCGCCATTAAGCTCTATAGTGTGACAAAAACAATAGCTGGAAAAAAGAAATGGCCAGATGAAGACATAAAAAAAGGGCATAATTATTTTGGGAATAGGTAATGCCTATGAGCAATGAATGACATAAAGAACAATTGCAACATGTCACATCTGAACCAGACAGATGCATACCAATAATGGATGCCACAGAAATATACATATCCATTATGTCACGAACACCCTTGAAGGGCTTACAGCACTATCTTATCATAAGTTGTATAGATGCTCCACCTTGTAACACAAGGCCTGAAAAAGGTGGTCTTCTAAGTGCGCCATAACTATTGTCTGTATGTAAGCCACTGATGAATAATCAAAAGATATTACCATACTGAAGTCCCTGCCTATTATACTACTCTCTCCAGAACCTTTGTATTGACTGCATGTGCACATCAGATTATAATGAAGGCTGTCACAAATAACTGAATTGAATGTGTGCATTAAGAAGGGAGTTATGAATGTAATATGAACAACTGGATTTAGTCAGAATCCCGGAAAGGATCTATACATGTTACTGTCCACACAACAGTGAACAGTACAGTATCAATGCTTCTTTGACGTGGAAGCTGTTTCCATCATGTAGTATATACACTGTCTCGGAACTGAACCACAGGCTGTGTAGGTATGTTATAGAAGCCAGTACTCAATGCATGTGCCACAGAAGCAGTCACAGCCAGACATGACCCAAATAACCATTTCACTGACATGCAGTCATAACTTGTGATGATATATCACTGTCCAACATAAAAATGTGTATGAATAACTACATACAAAGATGTTTAAGTAATGGCAGTACATTCATATAATGTCGCTCTTTCAGGAATTATACAGTGAGTTATGTGACTCAACTGACTAATAACATGGATGAACAAGTGCCACAGTGGAAGTTGTTACACAGCTGTGACCCTCCACCTATGCTAACTTATTACCTCAGATGTTAGTGTTGTAAACATCGAGCAATAAACAGGATGGTAGAGGGCTCTTGCACTGTAAATGCATGTATTATAACTGTGAATGCCTTTCATGCATTACAGTATAAAGCCCAACAATGCTAACAGACACTGAATGCGAATGTTAAAGACACGAGCATTTGACAACAGCAAATACATGACATTGTACATGATGAATGCACCACAGTGGAAGTGTCACTACAATTGTGAGATATGTCAGTATCTCAAGGCATTGCATCATGTTATTGCTGTAAGGGATATATGTGCCTGTAATTGCTGTACTAAGTCAACAACATACAGAATGTTGTTATATTCCCTCATACCTGAGGATAACACTTCTTACATATACTATGTAAAGAAAATGTAATTACATGTCTTCACTACTCTGAACAAAAGCGCTGCTATGGGAGAAATTATAACTTTTTATAAGAGGAATCAACATCTATAATGTACACAGCAGATGTGTTTGACAACAGTGTTATTGACATGTACAGTCACAAAATGACTGACACAATGCAGTCCAAGCAGTAACGGCTGTTTTTAAATTAATGAACCAAGATCACAAGCAACTGCCCAAATCAAAGCAGCACATGACATGTTGAGGTACAACTGGGACAGTGCACAATGAAATAGATGGCATCACCACTGTCGAAGTTTATGCTAAAAAGTGGTCAAAGTACACACTAACACTGTACAGCTACACATCATATATGTACTTGCAGAATAGTATACACAGTATGAGGGTAAAATACACACTCACAGCTGGCCTCAAGCATCCTACATATATAGTTACACAAAGTAAAAAGCACAGTCTCAAAGTCACACAGCACAGGAGAATATGCACACCAACTATGAGATGCTGCAATTATGGTAACAGGAGGAAAGGTTATTGTTAGAAGAATTATTGGGGATAGAAATATTAGAGTGATGAAACTGGACAAGGGCAGTGGGGGGGGGTAATGTTAGCTATGCAGATGGATTATGGGAGTAACATTTTTGAAATGCTCCTTGACAGCAGTCAGTACTTGGTAACATCTAAAAATGAGATCAATATAGCCTATATGAAGATTGATTTGTTCTTAGAGGATGCCCTGTTCCAGAATGTGATTACTCTGGACACCTATGAATTTTTGTTGAACAAAACTCCACTAGCTCCTTCAGCATTCGGTATTCCCAAGGTACACAAGTATGTAGTAGATCCTCTATATAGGTTAATTGTTACAGCCCTTTTGCTGTGAATTTAGATAGGAAACTTAAGTCCCTTTTGAACCAAAATTAATAAAGAGGTTCTCAGAGAGCAAACATGTTTTCTGACAGTTGACGTAGTGGACCTGTTTTTGTGTATTTCCCACAAACAGGGTTATAATTTTTAGAAGAACTGCTTGTAGAAAGTCACCGGTTTGATGGGAATAAAACTAGGTTCCTGGTGGATTTGATGGAGCTAGTATTGAATAACAACTTTCTCTGTTTTTAAGGAGAGTACTACAAGCAAGTTAGTGGAGTAGATATGGGGGCAGCTTGCACCCCCATTTTTGTGAATCTAGTTATGTTGTACCTGGAAAAAAGATTTGTGATCAACTCAGAATACATCTCACTTTGGTCCCACTGCGTTACATTTTTCGACGACATGTTTTTTGTTTGGAAAGGTGACCCTTCCAAAACAAACATGTTTCTGTATTATTTGGCTAACACAACAGAGTTTTTAAGGTTTACTTACAGTTCTCATAAAAGAGTTATTCACTACTTGGATGTCCAACTAGAATGGGAAGAGGGTAGCTTAAAGTCAAGTATATATGGAAAAGATACGTTTTCAAACAATTACCTTCACTTTAATAGACGGCATCCTTTGTATTGCAAGAAAAACTTAGCAAAAGGTCAGTTCATTAGAGCTGTGAGGATGACCTCTGATGATGAACTATTGGAGAGAGAAATAAAAACAATGATTTCCATGTTTCTTGACAGTGGGTACACATTAGATTTGATATTCAATAAAGAATGAAGTGATTGAGAACAGGGGTTTGAAATTTAAGTGTATTTTAGGTAAGCCTGAATTATTAAAAGGAATAGGATGAAATACTTATAACCAAATGGAGAATTTTCAACAAGCAATGACTGTAAAACATGACGGGTTAAATCAAAGAGTAAGAAATATCATTTCCCAGAATTGTGCAATTTTGAGAACAGATACAGATCTTTACCAGCATTTGGGGGATAAGCCTAAGTTCATACACAAGGTTCACAGAAATATCAAGGAAAGGTTAGAATATGGTAAGGTAAATACAAAAGAAAGGAACTAAGAAATGTGGGAGGTATAATTTTTGTTGATATATTACAAACAAGGAGGCAGTGAACAATATAGATAAGACAATTATTACATTTAAAAAAGGGGATTGTAACTCAGAGGGACTAGTGTATATGGCATTCTGTGATCAATGCCTTTCATTTTATGTTGGAAAGACCCAGAGGAAGTTCTCTAAATGGAGGATATACGAACACTTATATGATTTAAGGAAAGCTAATCACAACAATGCTCAATACAGGCACTCAAGTATATGTGAGGGTTTGGTATATTATAAGTTGTCCCCCAGGACAAAGGGGGGGAGCATAGGAGAACCAATTAGAGTACAAAAAGTTTCTTTGGCAATTGAGGCTGGATGCTACAACAAAGCCAGGTCTCAATGATTATGTCTCCATTAATTCAGTGCTTAAAATGAGAGCAGCAAAACTATAACTGTTAAGACTGTTAGTTATATATTTTTATCTATGAGGTATGAAAATTAACTATTATGAAGTTTTTGAACAAATGCAATTTTAACAGAATTTTTTTTAAAAGTGAAATAGGTTTTGGTAAATGTTTCTTTTAATGAGATGGGAGTACCCTTAATTGATTGTTAACTATTGCTGATAAGGGTTTAAAAAGGGCGGCTTGTTTTAACTAGTTTGAGTTCTGAAGAAGTACAGGTGATGGATGAAAGCTCTTAACTTGGAATTTGTCAAAAAATTATTTTTATTTTTTTCCATTTTAATAAACATCTGGGTGTTTTGACTGCCCTGAAAGGGGATGCTGTGCAGTTTTTGTTTGGAGCATTATGCAATCACTGTGGGGCCAAAACATTTTGTTTTTCTCCAATGTGGATTCTAGGATTAAATAATGTATCAATTTCCCACTATAAATCCATCTCATAAGAAGAAGTGTACATAAAGGTAGTTGTAAGGTGGCCAAGGGTATATGACAATAATTACAAACACATTATTTATGCAGAGATACACTTGAACCACTTACCTATACAGGTGCACCATATGTGTAGCACATTATCATTAGCCAGCACCCCAAGAGAATACTGATTACAAGTGAGACATACAGCTTCTATGAAGGGATGATGATGCCAATGTACTACCAAGGACATATGTCTGGTAAAATGACTTCTACAACCATCTGGGGTTGTAAAGGATGCCACTAAAAAAGTGTGTAATCCAATTTTGAATTAATTTGCAGTCACACACACTTGTACAAGTTAAGTATTCAAAACTCCTACCTATCTATTTATGCAGTCTAGAGAATAGTATAAGAAATGCAAGCACCAATGCAGGAGTCTGATATTTAAAGTGCGGCAGTTCACATTTGAAAGAATGACCTCATCAGTGTTTTGCACCGGGGATGTAGACAAAGAATATAATTTTGTAATCATGTGGTTTTATTGCTGCCTCCCCCAAAACATCTGTCATTTGAAGAAAAGAAACTTCTTCCTCTACCTAATAAATGTTACATCGCTTTCCTTCTAAAAACATTTTATCAGTCTATGAAACTGTTTTTGGAAACATTAAAATTGTGGACACATTATGGCCTAAAAAAGCCATGGTTTCTCTAAGTAATGTATAGAAAATTGTAATTAGCAGAGTGCAAAGTGTACCTAGCTACATCCTTGTGTTGCAAAGAAGTTGTGATTGTGAAATGTGGAATAAGGGATGGTGGAGTCATTTAGCATGTTTAGCCAGAGTAGAAGTTGATTTAGCGCATGCTCACCTTACTGTAAGCACCCTCACTCACACACATACACGTTCCCCATATGGAGTCCTGAACCTCCTACCTATCTAGTTAGACAATGTAGAAAGCATGGTTTTAATTGCAATTGCCATATGAGAAGTCTTATGCTCAAGAGGAGAAAGTGCATTTTTGTCATGATAACCTCTTGAATGTGTTTCATAGAGAATGTTTCATTAAAAAGAGATAAGCGAGCTGTGTAAAGAGTTAAATGTATTCTTCCAAGGGGAAGTGGATACAGCACCAAGTGTTCCATACACTCATACAGACACACACAAGTTTTGCATGTTGGCTATAAAACCACCAGCCTATCTAGTTATATACTCTAAAGAGCACTGTATTAGTTGCAAGTGCCACAGGAGAAGTCTGACTCTGAAAGGGACAGAGTGCAATTTTGTCAGGAAAATCTCACTGATGTGTTTCACACAGGATGTTTCAGTAAAAATGGGATAAGGGATCTGTTTCAAGAGATAAATATATTTTTCTCAGGGGAAATGGATACAGCACCAAACTTTACACACGCTCACACAGAACACAAATGTTCCATGCTGAGCACTGAACCTATCTATTTATTTGCACAGTCTAGAGAGTACTGCATTATTTGTGAGTATCACAGGTAAAAATCAACTGTTTGTAACAGATGGTACTGTGCATCACATGTTGTGCAACCAATTCATTTTTGTGCATCAGACAATGTAACATCACTATGACTGTCACATGTAATTACATACTTCTCTACTAAAACTTAGATACTGTCTTTCATGCACAGTGTGTTACTATGAGAGACATTGACATGTTTAACAATATGGGATGCCATAGACATTTGATGTTGTACACCAGTGGATTACCAAACAAACATTCCTGCTACTTTATATCAGGAAGACTGCACACTTGTATTGTCTCATACTTGCACTATGGGCATTCACAAGTCAAACATGCAAGTCATACCTAGGATGGTGCAATGCAGAATAATAGTGGTGCTTTATGTGAGAATTGGTTAACCAAAACTGAAACACAGTTGCAAGTGTAAACACTGTAGAGCAGACATACATTAAATAACTGCATTAACTGATTCAACATCATTCTGAAATCAAGATCACCTGTTGACAATATTAATTGCAACCTAAAACTATAATTATGTGATTTTCATTTTTTTTTGGTTTCTCTTTGAAAGCAGTGCTTCCAACCTGAACCATGCTGCTGATGGCAAAGTATTAGAGTAGACATAATAACATCTTGAAGTGCTGAATTTGGAATGTGAAATTAGCAGTATTCTGTCTTGTACTATGCTGACTTTCATTCAAAGACAGGTGTCACAATAGGAAGCAGGCACATTAATATAACTGCAAGATAATGATGTGTTCATAAAATGTAGCCAAGAGTTACAGCCACAGAAGTCATACAAAATGTTCTGAAACATTTTTTCATCCGTCTGGATTCGAACCTTTAGAACAATTCAAGAAAAACCTTTATACCTGAGTATTTTCAAGCACACCGTGTAGGAAATCATACTTCTGATAGTTCACATTTGACAGCAGATTTCAGCAAATATTAATGTATATATTCATCTTCATTATCTACAGACCACTGTCATCTGTACATCCAACTGTTCAGCTTGTTGGAAAGTACATTTAACTTAATATACATAGTTAAACACAGCTGTGTGAAGTGCAACAGAGTAATATAGCTGAAGGCAATACAATTATAAGATATTGCCATAAGTTGTGTACTTGCATTTAGCCTTATTTGCACTTGTTGACCATCACCAGACATTGTGAAAATACAGAGGTGGAAGAAGAATGACACAGAAAGGAGCAGATACATTGACAGGGTGAGACGGAGGAAGATACAAAGTAGCTTATGACAGAAAAAGGATAATGATGAATAATAACAATATTTAGCCAACAGATAGACATCAGATAAGGATGAGGATGACCTCTGATGATGAACTATTGGAGAGAGAAATAAAAACAATGATTTCCATGTTTCTTGACAGTGGGTATCCATTAGATTTGATATTCAATAAAGAATGAAGTGATTGAGAACAGGGGTTTGAAATTTAAGTGTATTTTAGGTAAGCCTGAATTATTAAAAGGAATAGGATGAAATACTTATAACCAAATGGAGAATTTTCAACAAGCAATGGCTGTAAAACATGACAGGTTAAATCAAAGAGTAAGAAATATAATTTCCCAGAATTGTGCAATTTTGAGAACAGATAGATCTTTACCAGCATTTGGGAGATAAGCCTAAGTTCATACACAAGGCTCACAGAAATATCAAGGAAAGTTTAGAATATGGTAAGGTAAATACAAAAGAAAGGAACTAAGAAATGTGGGAGGTATAATTTTTGTTGATATATTACAAACAAGGAGGCAGTGAACAATATAGATCAGACAATTATTAATTTTAAAAAAGGGGGTTGTAACTCAGAGGGACTAGTGTATATGGTGTTCTGTGATCAATGCCTTTCATTTTATGTTGGAAAGACTGAGAGGAAGTTCTCTAAAAGGAGGATATATGAACACTTATATGATTTAAGGAAAGCTAATCACAACAATGCTCAATACAGACACTCAAGTGTATGTGAGGGTTTTAAAAAATTCAAGTTTGGTATATTAGAAGTTTCCCCCCAGGACAACGGGGGGAGCATAGGAGAACTGATTAGAGTACAAGAAGCTTCTCTGGCAATTGAGGCTGGATGCTACAACAAAGCCAGGTCTCAATGATTATGTCTCCATTATTTCAGTGCTTAAAATGAGAGCAGCAAAACTATAATTGTTAAGACTGTTAGTTATATATTTTTTTATCTATGAAGTATAAAAATTAACTATTATGAAGTTTTTGAACAAATGCAATTTTAACTGAATTTTTTTAAGTGAAATAGGTTTTGGTAAATGTTTCTTTAAATGAGATGGGAGTATGCTTAATTGATTGTTAACTATTGTTGATAATGGTTTAAAAAGGGTGGCTTGTTTTAACTAGTTTGAGTTCTGAAGAAGTACAGGTGATGGATAAAAGCTCTTAACTTGGAGTTTGTCAAAAAATTATTTTTATTTTTTTCCATTTTTAATAAATATCTGGGTGTTTTGACTGCCCTGAGTGGAGATGCTGTGCAATTTTTGTTTGGAGCATTATGTATTCACTGTGGGGCCAAAAAGTTTTGTTTTTTTGCCCGTGTGGATTTGAGTATTAAATAATGTATCAATTTCCCACTATAAATCTATCTCATAAGAAGAAGTGTACATAAAGGTAGTTGTAAGGTGGCCAAGGGTATATGAAAATAATTACAAACACATTATTTATGCAGAGATACACTTGAACCACTTACCTATACAGGTGCACCATATGTGTAGCACATTATCATTAGCCAGCACCACAGGAGAATACTGATTACAAGTGAGACATACAGCTTCTATGAAGGGATGATGTTGCCAATGTACTACCAAGGAAATATGTCTGGTAAAATGACTTCTACAACCTTCTGGAGTTGTAAAGGTTGCCACTAAAAAAGTGTGTAATCCAATTCTGAATTAATTTGCAGTCACACACACTTGTACAAGTTAAGTATTCAAAACTTCTACCTATCTGTTTATGCAGTCTAGAGAATAGTATAAGAAATGCAAGCACCAATGCAAGAGTCTGATGTTTAAAGTGCAGCAGTTCACATTTGAAAGAATGACCTCATCAGTGTTTTGCACCGGGGATGTAGACGAAGAATATAATTTTGTAATCATGTGGTTTTATTGCTGCCTCCCCCAAAACATCTGTCATTTGAAGAAAAGAAACTTCTTCCTCTACCTAATAAATGTTACATCACTTTCCTTCTAAAAACATTTTATCAGTCTATGAAACTGTTTTTGGAAGCATTAATTTAGAAAATTGTGGACACATTATGGCCTAAAAAAGCCATGGTTTCTCTAAATAATGTATAGAAAATTGTAATTAACAGAGTGCAAAGTGTACCTAGCTACATCCTTGTGTTGCAAAGAAGTTGTGATTGTGAAATGTGGAATAAGGGATGGAGGAGTTATTTAGCATGTTTAGCCAGAGTAGAAGTTGATTCAGCACATGCTCACCTTACTGTAAGCACCCTCACTCACACACATACACGTTCCCCATATGGAGTCCTGAACCTCCTACCTATCTAGTTAGACAATGTAGAAAGCATGGTTTTAATTTCAATTGCCTTATGAGAAGTCTTATGCTCAATAGGAGAGAGTGCATTTTTAGGTTCATAGGTTCATAGGTTCATAGGTTCATACTAGGCTATCTGCCCAAGGGCATTTATAAGCCTAGCCCATAGTTATGTGGCTTTCGCCACCCCTTTAGTTTGAATAAAAACTATGCCTATCATTTTGCTGTGCCTCTGTCAAGCAGTGACACTGAAGTAATCCCTGGGGTATATCTGCAATCTCCCATCCATTGGTCAAGATTCCTCTTGAACAAGGCCAGAGAGGTGCTCTGCCTCACATGTACCGGGATTTTGTTCCACAGCATAGGGAGTCTCTTGGTGATGAATCTGTCCCTCCAGCACGTTCTATTTATAACCGTGTCAAGGTTTAAGTCTCCCGCCCTTGTGGTTCTGAGGGATCTAGATTTTTGAGGTGAAGCATATTCATCAAATCTGGGTTTGACATGGCCTTATATGTCAGGCACAGGTCACCTCTGAGCAAGCGGTATGAGACTGAATAGAGCTGGAGTTCTTTCAGTCGGGCAGCATAAGACATATTTTGAGACCCTTTATCCTTTTGGTGAGGAACTTTTGGGGCCTTTCAAGCTGCAGCAGGTGTCTGGTCAGATACATTCGAACGGGCATTGTACTCAATCATAGGTCTAATTAGTGATGTGTACAGTGCGACGATAACCTCCCTTGATCTAGATGTGTATCCGTTCCTGATCAGGTGGGCGATATAGAAGGTTTTCCTAACTACTTTAGCAACATGAGTGTCAAGCGAAGGCTACTGTCAACCTGGGTCCCTAGATCCCTGATGACTTTTTCTGTGCTCAGTGGATTGCCACCTATATGGTAGCTAGGGGTAACCTTGTTTTTCCCGAAGGGTATGACTATGCATTTTTGGCGTTTAACTTCAGGCCATGGCTCTGGCACCAGTTATCCATTTCTGTGAGGCCCTTCTGGAGGATATCTGTGTCAGATGTGTTTTCGACTATGGTGCCCAGTTTGCAGTCATCTGCAAACTTTGTCAGCCATAACCCTCCTGTGTTTGCTTGTACTTCAGAAAAGTAGATGCTGAACAAGAGTGGACCCAGGACTGAGCCCTGTGGGACACCACTTGTGACAGGCTTTGAGTCTGACATGGCTCCAGCAACTCTGACCCTGTGGGTTCTGTCACTTAGCCAGTTTGCAACCCATCTTGTGATGTATGGGTTTACATTCAAGCTGATGAGTTTTTCGATGATATCTGAGTGGGGTATTGCGTCGAAGGCCTTTGCCAGGTCGAGGTAGGCTGTATGGACTGCCTTTCCCTCATCAATGGCCTTGGTGACAGTCTCGAAAAAGTCAACCAAGTTTAAGAGGCAGGATCTGCCTTTGACAAAGCCAAACTGGGTTGGATCCAAAGTCTGCAAGTTCCCTATGTCTTTATTTATGAGTTCCATTATGATCCTCTCCATGGCTTTGCAGATAAGGCTTGTCAAGCTAATGGGGAGCATTTTTAATGCCTCAGAATTCTGGTTCAAAGGCAGGACCAATGTTTTATTTTGTGATGAAATTTGATGTACATTCAGTTTCGTACCTATATTCATTAGTAAAATTGGAGTGTAAATATCCTTCCGGTTTTTACGGATTTCATTTCTGATCTTAATTAATAGCCTAATTGGGTAGCCCCTGTTCAAAAAAAGTCCAATCAACTTGGAAAGTTCGGTGTCAAACAAATGGTCATCTCTCACTAATCTTGAAAACCATCTGTCCCTTCACAACCCCTTTTTTCTGGTGAAAGGGGTGGCAGCTGTCAAAGTGTAGTAGCATATTGGAGAAAGTTTCTTTCCTATACATACTAGAACATAATTCCCATGTCTGGGTATGCTTATATAAACACAATGAAAACTCCAGCCAAGCTAGAACTTCCAGTGAGTGACTTCTCAAACCTCTTCAGTCAGAGGTAAATGGAATGTATGCAAATTGCCCTTATGAACACCACGTGTTTCAGGTAATTGGCGATTCAGAATGCCCATGACTTGTTTTGTTGTTTTAATGTTCAGTTTCAGGTCAGTAAAGCCAAACCCCACTAGCTGTGGATATGCATATTTCAGCCTTGTTATGAACTCATCAGCACAGCATAAACAGAGTGTATCTGATTTGTCATGATAACCTCATGAATGTGTTTCATAGAGAATGTTTCATTAAAAAATGAGATAAGGGAGTTGTGTAAAGAGTTAAATGTATTCTTCCAAGGGGAAGTGGATACAGCACCAAGTGTTCCATACACTCATACAGACACACACAAGTTTCACATGTTGGCTATCAAACCACCAGCCTATCTAGTTACATACTCTAAAGAGCACTGTATTAGTTGCAAGTGCCACAGGAGAAGTCTGACTCTGAAAGGGATAGAGTGCAATTTTGTCAGGAACATCTCATTGATGTGTTTCACACAGAGTATTTAAGTAAAATGGGATAAGGGATCTGTTTCAAGAGATAAATATATTCTTCTCAGGGGAAATGGATACAGCACCAAACTTTACACACACTCACACAGAACACAAATGTCCCATGCTGAGCACTGAACCTTCTATCTATTTATGTACACAGTCTAGAGAGTACTGCATTATTTGTGAGTATCACAGGTAAAAATCAACTGCTTGTAACAGATGGTACTGTGCATCACATGTTGTGCAACAAATTCATTTTTGTGCACCAGACAATGTAACATCACTATGACTGTCACATGTAATTACATACTTCTCTACTAAAACTTAGATACTGTCTTTCATGCACAGTGTGTTACTATGAGAGACATTGACATGTTTAACAATATGGGATGCCATAGACATTTGATGTTATACACCAGTGGATTACCAAACAAACATTCCTGCTACTTTATATCAGGAAGACTGCACACTTGTATTGTCTCATACTTGCACTATGGGCATTCACAAGTCAAACATGCAAGTCATACCTAGGATGGTGCAATGCAGAATAATAGTGGTGCTTTATGTGAGAATTGGTTAACCTAAACTGAAACACAGTTGCAAGTGTAAACACTGTAGAGCAGACATACATTAAATAACTGCATTAATTGATTCAACATCATTCTGAAATCAAGATCACCTGTTGACAAAATTAATTGCAACCTAAAAGTATAATTATGTGATTTTCATTTTTTTTTGGTTTCTCTTTGAAAGCAGTGCTTCCAACCTGAACCATGCTGCTGATGGCAAAGTATTAGAGTAGACATAATAACATCTTGAAGTGCTGAATTTGGAATGGGAAATTAGCAGTATTCTGTCTTGTACTGTGCTGACTTTCATTCAAAGACAGGCGTCACAATAGGAAGCAGGCACATTAATATAACTGCAAGATAATGATGTGTTGATAAAATGTAGCCAAGATTTACAGCCACAGGAGTCATACAAAACTTTCTGAAACATTTTTTCATCCATCTGGATTCGAACCTTTAGAACACTTCAAGAAAAACCTTTATACCTGAGTATTTTCAAGCACACCATGTAGGAAATCATACTTCTAATAGTTCACATTTGACAGCAGATTTCAGCAAATATTAATGTATATATTCATCTTCATTATCTACAGACCACTGTCATCTGTACATCCAACTGTTCAGCTTGTTGGAAAGTACATTTAACTTAATATACATAGTTAAACACAGCTGTGTGAAGTGCAACAGAGTAATATAGCTGAAGGCAATAAAATTATAAGATATTGCCATAAGTTGTGTACTTGCATTTAGCCTTATTTGCACTTGTTGACCAGCACCAGACATTGTGAAAATACAGAGGTGGAGGAATAATGACACAGAAAGGAGCAGATACATTGACAGGGTGAGACGGAGGAAGGTACAAAGTAGCTTATGACAGAAAAAGGATAATGATGAATAATAACAATATTTAGCCAACAGATAGACATCAGATAATGTTCAAAAACAGTAAGTAGCACATAAATAATGGTTGGATTAGAACCTTTGAAAGTATTCAAAAACTTCTTCTATACATATGGGCATTATTACATCATACCGCAAAGGTATTACTACTTCACAACAATTAAGTAACAAAACTGGAGCACAGTGATAATTTAGTAAAGCAGAAGGGCTAACCAGAGAGTGACAGGCAGATTCATTAAGTAATAACAAAAGTATGTTTTATGTGACATGTATGAACATTTGTATGATGTGTTAATCTTACTTATTAAATGATCATTAATCTGTCATGCTCTGTATAACAAAGTGCTTACTACAGAGAGAAATAAAGAGTAGGAGAATGCTACAAACATGAAGACATAAACAGGATAAGGTCGGTTCATTAACTTTCCCTGTTACTGCTGCAATGTTTTGGCAAAGATGTCTTGCTGCACTCTTCAAATGCTATGTTATTGAAATGTTGTATATGGAGAGCAATACAGACATTTTAACTTAAATATATGAAGGTAATATGAAAAGTCAAAAATTAGTACATTGACCTACAGCTGTTATTGAACCCAAGAGACTTTGCCAAAACATCAATCTACAAACAAGATAATATTCTCAACAAGCCACATAGGAGCTCCTACTTCATTACATCCAGCAGCCCAAGAATTGCCACATCAGCTGTCTTGCAGTACTGATTTAGTCTGCCTTTACTCTGTATTCTCACAGTGCAGTGGATTTAAGCACATTTGCATGAAAGTAACCTGACCACTGCAGATTAAACTGAACTCCTCAGCTTTTGCAATAAGCAGTTAAACATCATTCACTGTCACTCAGCATTGCTGCAGTATGATAACCTCTGCGCAAATACTAAGGACATAAAATGCAGTCTTTCCCATACGCCATTTCTGGCCATGTTGTTGTGTGTGAATCTGTTTTTTGACCAGATTAAACATGTGAAAAGGGGTGGATAGGACAGTAGTGAAAATGGGGTTGGCAAGCAGAAGATAGGACGCAGGGGAAAAATACAGGAATATGCATGAGGGTGGTGAGAGAGCAGCATAGCTATCCACTTCTTCACAGCATAAATGTACAATTGTACACACAATTAAATGATTTTGCAGAGTCACCACACCAGTGATGGGTGACAACTAGAGCAAAATGCTGTATGGCCAACTGTTTTGTATCAAGATGATGCATAGGTGAAGTGGAGAGATATGTATGGGGTGCATTATTTATTTAGTTATTTTTTGTGGGACAGGTGCCAATTTTTTATCATTTTTTGGGGTGTTAGAGAGAAATGTTGGGAAAGGTGCTTAAGAATGAGAGGGTGAGGTAGGTAGGTTAAGAAGCATGTGCTGACATACAGAGCATTCAAGACAGACAAGGAAGATAATCGAGGCAAAAGGTTGGGGACACCATGATTGGAGATAGATAGGGGACATCATAGGTGCACCCACATCCAGCTTAAGAACAGTGAAAATTTAGTCCTCACCCTCAGAATTCCCATCACTGGCTCCTGAAGCAGTTTCCTGGGTCAGTGCTGGATGTAGCATCATATATGCAATGCGATGCAGGAATATTTCAACCATGCCAATGCATGCATCAAGGCCCCTCTCCCATGATATCCTACACCAGCCTGTTAGCTTGCCACCTTCACTGATACTGTTCTCTGAGGGTACTACTTCACCAACAGCATGTACAGAGCTACCTGACACAGTTACAGTAGGTAGGGCAGGGATTGTGGAGGCAACACTGACAGGTTGTGAACCCGAAGTGCTGGATGTTTGTGCTGCCATCTGTGGAGGTATGGTGGGCTAAGGTGCAATGGTCCTTCTACCTCTCTGTGCTGTAGGTCATTTATTTTAACAGCAAGGTATGCAAACAGCAGATTGTTAATAAATTATAACCTCATTCCCCCTAAAAAAGAGAGAAAGAGTGATAGAGGTTGGAGAGAGACAAAAAAAGAGATCATTAGATGCATGGCATGTCAAAATACTGTATTTATTCAATAAACTTTTTTTGGCAATGCATAAACAATTATGATAATTAACTATTGCATACCTTTGCCATATGTCATAAAATAAACAAATCTCATTGCTATGATATAACAATTAGCAGCCTTTATTTCCCTATGATGGAAATGCAATATACATTCAAATAAAATTATAGCAATTACCGTAACTGGATCATTCCTGACATATTTATTGTTGTTAATATTTTATAAATACTTATCCAGTAATAAGAAGTAATTGCTGCTTCTGGGTATTGAACCCACATACATTTAACCTGGTGTTCTCACTGCCTAATGCAAGCAGCAAGATTTAAGCAAATTTATGCTTGAAATCAAGGTTGAGGTACACCTGATGAAGATGCTACTGACTGAGGGAATGAAATCAGATTTCTAGCTTAAATTTCAGCCTGAATCATAGTTATCCTGTGCCTCTCTGAGGTGAGATAATCTCTCCATGTCCATCTCATAATTTGCAGCTATTTCCTCAGCAGTTGTATAGACAAAAAGACAAGAAAAGAAATATATATATATGAAGGCATAATGAGTATGTGCATTTTCTGGCTAGATGATTAATACCATATGACAGACAGGACCACAAGCACCCTTCAGTTGTATAACTATACTGACCCAGAACCTAAATTCAGCCCCTCAGCAGTTTAGGAGGTACTGCTTGCACTTCTTAAGGTCAATATAGTGGCAATGACATTGCTCCCCACTATGTGGAATCTCAGTTGCACTGGAGACAGCCTTGGGCATGCTATTCCAAGCCACAGTGGCAAAGCACGAAGCATCAGAGACTATCCATGTGCAACTAATAGTGGGTAAAACTGCCTTCCAGTTTATAGCCTGCTACAGACCACCCTCCCAAACCCAGGAACCCCACTCGGCCTTCCTGAGAACACTGGAAAATATGAAGGTCTCTCCAAACACCATTATATTGGGCGACTTCAACTACCCAAACATAGACTGGGAGCATTACTCTAGCTCCAACACCCTAGCCCAAAGGTTCCTAGAATTTATAAACTTAAATGCTATGGAACAACTTGTTACCACTCCCACAAGAGGGGAAAACATACTGGACCTGATCATCACCAACATGGGGACTCTATGCTCCAGACCAGAAGTGTATCCTTCACTGGTAAGATCAGACCATAAACTAATCTCACTGGATATTCACATCCCGACCCCACCCCCTGCCCAGAAAACCACAGTGAAAAACTTCTCTAAAGCAAATTTCACACTCCTCAAAACTGAGGTGGAATCCTTCAAAGCCCCCGGGCCTGTGGAAAATACGGCCCAGACTGCAGAATCCTTTATAAACGCATTCTATGAACACCTTCAGGAATGCATGGATCATGCGATCCCAAATAAAACCAAGACCCAATCCTCCAAAGGCAGATGGCCTGTCTGGTGGACCCCAGCCATAAACAAACTATACAATAGAAGGAGGAAGCTACTAAATGATAGAGCAAAATCCCAAAAAGGGAAGGCATCACTGATCAGTATTAGCAAAAATCTACGGGCACACATAAAATTGTCTAAGGCCAGCTTCGAGAGAAAAATTGCACAGGACACTAAGGATAATCACAAGGCTTTCTTTAGTTATGTTAGGAACCTGGGTGGTAATTCCCAGATATGCTTAGAATTAGTCCAAAATGACAAAAAATACACCGAACCCACAGACAGTGCCAACATCCTAGCTGACAGGTTCAGCGCAAACTCCCCCCCCACCAAAGGGCAAATATCTATCCCAGCAGAGTGCTGCCCCCCTGACATCTCAGATGCTCAGGTAAGAGACGCCCTCTCCAAAGCAAAAAACACAGCATCAATGGGACCAGACGGTGTCCCCGGCTGCGTCCTACATGAACTCCAAGAAGAGCTAAACCCAAACATAAAACTACTGTTCAATCTCAGCCTTACTACAGGATATGTGCCCAAAGAGTGGCGTACAGCAACAGTGGTCCCTCTCCATAAAGGTGGTGCCTCAACGGATCCTGGAAACTATTGCCCCATAAGCCTGACTAGCTTGGTCTACAAAGTTATGGAAAGGATCATCATGGACCTCATAAATAAAGATATTGGGGACCTACAAACACTGGATCCTACCCAGTTCGGCTTTGTTAAGGGCAGATCCTGCCTCTTAAACCTGGTCAATTTCTTTGAAACAGTCACCAAGGCCATTGACGAGGGGAAGGTGGTCCACACAGCCTACCTGGACCTCGCAAAAGCCTTCAATACAATACCCCACTCGGGCATTATAGATAAGCTCACCAGCTTAAATATAAACCCCTATGTCACTAGATGGATTGCAAACTGGCTCAAGGACAGAACCCACATGGTTAGAATTGCTGGAGCCATGTCAGACTCCAAACCAGTTTCAAGTGGTGTCCCACAAGGCTCAGTCCTGGGTCCTCTCTTGCTCAGTATATATTTCTCGGAGGTACAGGCCAACACGGAAGGACTGTGGCTGACCAAGTTCGCAGATGACTGCAAACTGGGCACCATAATCGACTCTCCAGCCGACACAAGCATCCTCCAAAAGGGCCTCATAGAAACAGACAACTGGTGCCAGAGCCATGGCCTCAAGCTAAAAGCCAAAAAGTGTATAGTCATCCCCTTTGGCAAAAACAAAGTGCCCACAAATTACCACATAGGTGGTAATCCATTAAGTACAGAAGAGAGATCGTAGGTTTACCCCGGGAATCATATCTGTCTCACTGCTGGACAGAGGCACAACAAACTAATGGGCACAGTATTTTTTCATATAAGGGGTGGCGTAAGCCACAAAAATTTGGGCTAGGCTTATAAATGCCTTAGGGCAGATAGCCTAGTATAAACCTAGGAACCTATGAACCTAAGTAATTAGGGACCTGGGGACCCAAGTTGATAGCAATCTCTCATTTGACAACCACGTGGCCAAAGTGGTTAGAAAAACATTTTATATAGCCCACCTAATCATGAAGGGATTCACATCTAGATCAGGGGACGTCATCGTGCCTCTTTACTCATCCCTCATCAGGCCCATAATTGAGTACAATGCCCCTTTTGGGATGTACCTTACCAGACACCTGCAGCAACTGGAAAGACCCCAAAAGTACCTCACCAAGAGGATCAAAGGGCTCAAACAGATGTCATATGCTGCCCGGTTAAAGAAACTCCAGCTCTACTCAGTGGCATACCGCCTGTTCAGAGGCGATCTGTGCCTGACGTATAAAGCCATGTCCAACCCGGAATTAATGGACATGCTGCACCTCAGAAAATCCAAATCCCATTGAGCTACGCTCGAGAGACTTGAACCTCAGCACTGAAATAAATAGGACATGCTGGAGGGACAGATTCATAACCCAGAGGCTCCCTTCACTCTGGAATAAAATCCCAGTCCAGGTTAGGCAGAGTCCCTCATTGACTCTCTTCAAGAGGAATCTTGATGAGTGGATGGGAGATCGTAGGTTTACCCCGGGTATCACTTCTGTGTCACTGTTAGACAGAGGCACAGTATACTAACCTTGAAAAAGGGCATAGCAAAATAAATTTAAAATGGGTGGCGAAAGCCAAACACATTCTGGCTAGGCTTATAAATGCCCTAGGGCAGATAGCCTAGTATGAACCTATGAACCTATGAACCTATGAGACCCAGTATAATCCCCCTGCAGCAGACTACAGCTGTAGCACTTCACAAGGCATGCACAACTTTCCAGGATTCCTCAATAACACACCTTTGTGCTCTACATTGATCACCATTCTTTCTCTTTCCAGCCATGTCTGCAAATGTTAAGCTAACAAAACCTGTCTGAATTGGCACCCATTTCAGATCTTGTATGTAACTGGTATTGCACAAAGATGCACAGCCTTACCAACTATGTTTGTGCAATTGAAAGCAGATGGATTCTTTTGCTAACACATTGGCAATATTTACATTACACAGCAGTGTGAACCATGGCATTGAGTTTTGTCATGTGTGATACTGAGCCTACTAACACAGGTTCCAATGTTCAACAATGGAATGCTTAATGGCATGGCTTTTACTTCTTGCATTTTGGAAGGAGAAAGATGATTATTGTGACATATTGTGAAGTTGTGACTTAATGTTAAAATATTATTGTACTAGCTGAAATTCAAACTCTTGGGATAAAGCATGCAAAACTTATAATGTAGCTTATTAACTGACATTGCTATGGAAGAACTACTTTTGAAGAATGAATGAATGGAGATACACCTCAAAGAGGCCTGCATGTGTGTGGTTTTAATTAGTTCTGGGAGTGCATTCCTTTGTGAAAGTCATTATGTCTGTTTGTAAATATATTTTAGATGTATGCAGTTGAATGTGATGAGTAATACAGGTTGGGGTATGATACATACATACTTCACAATACAGACCAGTCCTAAACACATACTTGGGATATGTAATGAGGCATGATGATTATAACACATGTACTGTGCACATCATGTATATGCAAGTGAATTTTAGTTTAACTATCATAATTGTCATGTGTAGGAAATTGGACACACATTAACATGAGGGTATATGTGAAACATTAATGATATATGCTAAAAAGAGACGTTTACTTATGCAAGGAGTACTGATAAATTGATTGCAAGAAACAGGTTTAACATTATCCTTTTTCTATAGTATTACAATCCTAATGAAAATGTTGTGAGAAATGGGCTTCTTCCACCCTTTTTAAAAGTAGCTTGTAGGTGCATTTGAACCCTTAATCAGCTGTGCTCTTTATCTAAAGATCACTGCACATACAACTTGTATCACAGAGACTGGCATGTTAAAAGTGAAATTCCTCCACTCAGTACTGTCCAACGTGTGGAGGAAAATGCACTGTTGCCAGGTGTGTTTGCCGTACATAAGACAGCCTAAACTAAATAGTTCAATTATTTCCTTAGGCAGTGAACCATGTTTGCGTGCTGCTGAGCAGAGCACAAATGCAAATTAAAACAATGAAAAACAAAAATGACATGGGTTCATAGGATTGTACTAGGCTAATGGCCCTGGAGCCTTCTCAAGCCTAGCCCATAAAAGTGCCCTGGCAACGTGCCGCCCAACGTTAGCTCCCAGTGCCTGTATCCAGTAGAACCACTGGAGTGATCCCTGGGGTGAACTTTCTATTACCCATCCACTCATTGAGATTCATCTTGAAGAGGGCCAGTGAGGTGCTCTGCTTGACATGTATGGAAAGCCTATTCCAGAACATGGACAGTCTCTGGGTGATGAACCTGTCCCTCCAACAAATATTGTGAATACCTGCAATGTGATGTCTAAACTGGCTTCAAACAAAGTATCATATGCCTTATTTCTCTCAATTCACTTCAATTGCACCTTGTGCCACAGAGGAAGTTATATGCAACGTGTACTTTCTTCACTGACTACTATCCAGAGTGCTGCCAAGTGATTTGCACTATATAAGGCAGCCTAAATTACATTTTTCACTTTTTCCATAGGTAATAAATCGTGTTTGTGCACTGCCGAGAGAAGAGCAAATGCAGATTAAAAATATATTTTTAAAATGTATATATATATATATATATATATATATATATATATACACACAAACGGGTCTGCTTCTTTTAATAGAAAACTCATTTCACTGAAACTCATTTTTTTGAAAACTCATTTCACTGAAACTCAGCTGCCTGAGCACAATTCACTGAAAGCTCACTTCACTGAAAACTCATTTGACCCCAATAAATGAGGAAAGGGTGCCCCACAAACCAAACTAGACCACAAGTAGTATGAATGAAGCACCTGAAGCCATGAACCACTCGAACACGACTTTATTACAAAAAGTATTAAAACCACAATAGCAATGAGAAACGTTGAACAAGTTAAGTGTTTCTCATTGCTATTGTGGTTTTAATACTTTTTGTAATAAAGTCGTGTTTGAGTGGTTTGTGGCTTCAGGTGCTTCATTCATACTACTTGAAAACTCATTTGACTGAAACTCATTTCGCTGAAAGGTATATGCCCTGTTCCCACTGTAGTGCGATTCTGGAGTTAGTATATATAGTAAGGGGGGGGTGCCCCCCACATTGGGGTGGGGGTGTAGCCCCCCACATAGTTTGGGTATATATTGCCTTCTGGAAAGAGTTGTTCATTTGACTTGTAAGTATCAATGTCTATGGTTTACAATGTTTAAAGTAGGTGGGGGGGGCTAGGCTCCCACATCCCCCAATGTGGGGGGCTGTGCCCCCCTGCTCCCCCTTTTACTATATATACTAACTTCAGGATCACACTACAGTGGGAAACAGGGCATATACCTTTCAGCGAAATGAGTTTCAGTCAAATGAGTTTTCAGTGAAGTGAGCTTTCAGTGAATTGTGCTCAGGCAGCTGAGTTTCAGTGAAATGAGTTTTCAATGAAATGAGTTTCAGTGAAATTAATTTTCAATGAAATGAAGTAGACCCATATATACATATACAGTGGATATAAAAAGTGTACACACCCCTGTTAAAATGCCAGGTTTTTGTGATATAAAAAAATTATACCACAATAAATCATTTCAAAACTTTTCCCACCTTTAATGTGACCTATAACCTGTACAATTCAATTGAAAAACAAACAAATCTGTTTGGGGAAAAAATATAAAAAATAAAAAAACGTACAATAAGCTGGTTGCATAAGTGTGCACACCCTTAAACTAATACTTTATTGAAGCATCTTTTGATTTAATTACAGCATTCAGTCTTCTTGGGTACATCAATTAAAGAGACTCTGATTAACCACAAATAAAGTTCAACTGTTCTAGCAGGATTTTCTTGACATTTACTCAGTTGCCTGTTACAGCAAAAGCCATAGTTCACAGATAGCTTACAAAGCATCAAAGGGATCTCATTGTTGAAAGGTATCAGTCCGGAGAAGGGTGCAAAAACATTTCCACAGCATTGGTTATACCATGGAACACAGTGAAGACAGTCATCAAAAAGTGGAGAAAATCTGGGACAACAGTTACATTGCAAAGAACTGGACGTCCCTCCAAAACTGATGAAAAGACAAGAAGAAAACTGGTCAAGGAGACTGCCAAGAGACCTACAGCAACACTGAAGGAGCTGCAGGAATTTCTGGCAAGTCTTGGTTGTGTACTACATGTGACAACAATCACCTGTATTCTCCATATATCTGCACTGTGGGGTAGAGGGCAGCTTTTTCTTACACAGAAAAACATCCAGACCCAGCTAAAATTTGCAAAACAATACATCCAGTCTCCCAAAAGCATGTGGGAAAATGTGTTATGGTCTGATGAGACCAAGGTTGAACATTTTGGCCACAATTCCAAAAGGTACTTTTAGCACAAAAACAACAGTTCAAATCACCAAAAGAACACCATCCCACAGTGAGCATAGTGATGGCAGTATCATGCTTTGGGTTGCTTTTCTTCAGCTGGAACTGGGGCTTTAGTCAAGGTGGAGGGAATAATAAAAAGTTCCAAATACCAGTCACTGTAGGCCCAAAACCTTCAGGCGTCTGCTAGAAAGCTGAAGATAAAGAGGAATTTCACCTTTAAACATGACAATGACCCCAAGCATACATCCAAATCAATAAAAGAATGGCTTCACCAGAAGAAAATTAAAGTTTTGGAATGGCCCAGCCATAGCCCAGACCTAAATCCAATAGTAAATCTGTGGGGTGACCTGAAGAGAGCTGTGCACAAGAGATGCCCTCACAATCCAACAGATTTGGAGCCCTTTTGCAAGGAAGAGTAGGCAAATATTGCCAATTCAAGATGTGCCATGCTGATAGATTGTACCCAAGAAGACTGATGTTGTAATTAAATAAAAAGGTACTTCAACAAAGTATTAGTTTGAGGGTGTACACACTTATGCAACCAGCTTATTGTACGTTTTTATTTTTTATATTTTTTCCTCTAATAGATTTGTTTGTTTTTCAATTGAATTGTACAGGTTATAGGTCACATTAAAGGTGGGAAAAGTTTTGAAATGATTTATTGTGGTTTCATTTTTTTTAATATCATAAAAATCTGGCATTTTAATGGGGGTGTGTTAACTATATATATATATATATATATATATATATATATATATATATATATATTAAATAAGTGCAACATGGCCTCAGCAGAGGATTCAAACAATGCCCTCTGTGCCCTGTGACTTATTTCACTCAATTTATTTTTTTATACCTTATGCCATAGAAGTGGACATCTGTCAGGTGCATTCTCTGTAGTAAGTACTATCCATGTTGCAGAGGTACACACACCAATGCCAGGCATATTTGGTCTACATCAGCAGCCTAAACAAAATGTTTCACTTTTTTACTTAAACCATGAAAGTTCATTTCATGCTGCCAAGCAGTATGCAAATGCAGAAAGCGATATTTATCAGAAGTAGTCACACAACTTTTTTGGAATAACAACTTGAAAAAATATGAAATGAATCACAGTGTATATCTAGAAATTAATAGAGCTACTACTGCATTGCATTGATGCATTCAAGTGTCTTACCACATCAGTATTATCATGTATGCTTCACAATATCAGGACTTTAGCTCATGCCATTGGAATGCAAACTTGCACAGGGAACAGAAGAAATGCTTTCATTGTTCACACAACATTAAGATTGACATAATTTGGAATGATTTATCTGTCTGTCTCTCTGTCTGTCATTTTTAGGCAACATAGACCTTTCTTCAGTTTCCTACATCAACACATTCATAAACCAAAATGAGTGTCAAGATTTAGTATGACCTCCATCAGTAAAATGACCTGAGAACAGGTTTTGAACCCTGCATCAGTTATACTGTTTCTCTAAGCTCAATATATTTACATGTTATGCCACAGAGATAGGAGTGTGACAACTTGTGTTTGATCACTCATTATTGTCCAGACTGTTGAGGAAAGTGCAACAATGTCAGTCTTCATTGCACTGTTGATGGCAGTCCAAAGAAAATTTGTAAGTTGTTACCTTGGGCAGTGAAATGCCATTCACTGCTACTGCCCACAGCCAGTCAATAAAGCACAATGCCAAACTGCATGCAAATCCATCCATCCATCTAGAGCTAACGTTTACAGAGCTGGGTGGTAAAGGAAAGGAAATGTGAATCAAACACTTTAAATGTACATTTTAGATGTTTAATCATCTTTGTTATCTTGCAACAGGAAGATAAGGGTAGTAAGAATAATCACTGAAGACTATTTCCCATATTTGCCAAGGATAAAGACATATCCTGCGATTTATTAATCATTGTGTAGGCATTGCAGTATGCATACATGATAGAAGTGTTAGTGTGATGAACAGCAGCGCTAATCAAATATGCATGCTGCTCATCACACCTACACATTTGCAAGCACCTTTCTGTGGCCAGCAACAGTGTTTGTGGCCGTAGAAAAGTGCTTGCAAGCAGGAGCACAGCAAGTAAACAAAAAGGCTTGCATATCGCCAATGCTCACTTACAAGCACATGCTTTAGCCCAGACATATAAAGGGCAGGTCCACGGAAAGAATGCAAAATGAGGGAAAGTGAAATGGGGAATTGGTACAGTGCACTGTGTTATACTGAACAATAATGTTTAAAATGTACTCATATCCCACAGGCAAATGTGACAAAGGTATATAAGCAGTTATGCACATAAATAAAAATGGACATGCTAATTATCAATGTGATAGGGACATAAAGCTGCAGTATAACAAAGGGGAGTTAAAATGCGATATACATGTTAATTAAATACTGATGAGATAACAGTTAGCAGGGACAGAAGATACGTTATCGGATGAATGCACAGAATACAGTTATTGCATATGTGATGTATATACAGAGAATTTATATATGCAAGCTGACAGCACCGCTGCACTATCCAACTCAGTATGTATACGCATGAGCTAATTCTGAAATGGACATGTTTTTGCAAAGAAATGACAATGCACCAGTAGAAAAGGGGTTCAGCATCTATGAGCATGTAATAGATAAGCAAGTGTTATACAGTTATGTAAATGCTAAATACTAATCTATTAAGGACTACACACATAAGTGACAAATGACAAGATAGAGTGGATGACATGTCATGAATCCAGGTTTGCCACTGCTGATTTGCAGACATCTCTGACATTGTAATAATAGGCATGTTCACATGGAATTACAGGGAACGGTAACATAACAGCAATTCAACAGCAGCAACACAATAGAAAGTGTTATAACAGAAGGACAGTCACAGTTTCTGATGGTTTGACAGCAAGACAGCATTAGTGACAAATGTTTATGAGGTCACTCATCTACCATTAGGCTATACAGAGTTATGAATACAAAAGCAGTATTAAAGAAACATCTGGATTAACCCATGCAATACAGAGCATAATTATCTTGTGAACAGGTAATGCATCTGAGCAAGGAATGACATAAGAAATATTCGCATTATGCCATTCTCAAACACATGCCAGAACAGATAGAGAGATGTATAACAGTCATGGTCTCTACAGAAATAAGCATATCAGTCATACCTCTCAACTGTAGAGATTTTTGCAGAATGTCCAGATTTTTGACTCATATTTTTAGTCAATTAATGGCAAATCATTAAAAGTTAAAGTTAGAAAACAATGACAGACATTTGCATTTCAGACTTCATACCCTTCAGAAAATTCATGTTAATGCAAAACGTGTTATTCTATCAACTTTCTAAGTTTGTAAGATATTTATTTAAAAAATGTTCCTATTATTTGGCCTTTGTCCCACTTTTATTTATGGTTTTGAACAGATTTCTTGCTCTAACAGATTGAGAGGTATGAAGTCGGTCATGTCATGAAGAACACCCTTGAAGGGCTTACAACATTTCTCTATCATATAAGGTATATGGATGTCCTACCTAGTAGGAAAATACCTGAAAAAGGTGGCCCTTTGACTGTGCCATAAATATTGCCAGTGCAAAAGCCACTGTTGGCTGACAGACAGATGTTACCTGATTCAAACTCCTGTACAATATACAAGGCTCTCTCCAGACCTCTGTACTGACTGCACATGTCACAACATGTCACATCAAATAGTAATGGCGGTTGTCATAAATAACTGAACTGAATGTGTGCATTAAGACTGGAATTTAGTAATATAATATGAACTACTGGATTTATTCACAATACTGGAAAGAAGCTACACATGTGAATGTCCACATTGCAGAGAGCATTACAATATCAATGCTTCCTTCACAAGAAGCTGTTACCATCATGTAGGGCACACACTGTCCCAGAAATGAACCACAATCTTTCTCTTTTGCTGTATAAGCAAGTACTCAATACACGTGCCACAGGAGCACTCACAGCACGACATGCCCCGGATAAATATTTCAATGCCATGCAATTACAACCTGTGATGATGTATCATTGTCCAGCATTAAAATGAATAGGGATAACTAGATACAAGGATGTTTATGTAATGTCACCACATTTATATAAAGTTGCCTCTGTCAGGAATCGAACAGCAAGCCATGTGACTTTACTGATTAATGACATATCCACCAACCACAAGCACCACAGTGGAAGTAATGTTATGATAATCCATATATGCTAAGTTCTCACATCAGATGTATGTCTGGTAAACAATCGGATGGTGAAGGCCTCTTGTACTGTAAATAGACTCACTGTAACGGTGGTGGACACCATTCATGCATTACAATATAAGGCTCAACAATACTAACAGGCACTGAATGTGGATGTTGAACACAAGAGCATCTGACAACAGAAAATATGTGATATTTTGCAGCAAGGTGGAAGTGTCACTACGATTGTGAAAAATATCATTATGCAAAGGCATTGCATCATGTTATTGCTGCAAGTGACCTGTGAGCTTGTAACAGTTGTAGTAAGTTAACAGCAGACAACCTGTTGTCACATTCCCTCGAGCCAGAAGATAACACTTCATACATATGTTATGTAAGGAAAAGTAATCACATGTCATCATTACTCTCAGTAAAAGCATCGTAGTGTAAGAGATCGTCATAGCTTTCAATAAGAGGGATCAACATTTATGTGTACAAAGTAAATGCGCCTGATAGAGTTAACAACATGTACAGTCACAATAAGACTGACACAAAGAAGTCTGAACAGTAATGGATGGAGTTAACTAACGATGATCACAAGCTATACATTACTGCCTCAATCACAAGTGCCACACAATATGTTGAGGTAAAACTGGGACAGTGCAGTTTGAAATGGATAAAATCAACACCATTTATTAGTGGATATCTATGCTAAAAACTGTTTGAAGTGCACAGTAACACAGTACAGCTACACATCATATATGTCTTTGAACAAATGCTATACACACATTATGAAGGTGAAAGAAGCACTTACAGCTAACCTCAAACACCCTACATATGTAGTTACACAATGTGCAAAGCACAGTATCAAAGTCACAAAACACAGGAGAATTCACACTCCAAATGTAACACACTGCAGGTGTGTTAGCATCATGTAATCATTGTGTGTCCAAAAGTTATTGTCACTGTGGATGCAAGGATTTGTTAATGTCACAAAGTGCTACTGTAATTCAATCTCATAATTAGAATTATGCATAAAGCTGGCTGTGAGGTGGCTAACAGTATATGACAGTAATCACAGTCACACTATTGAAGCAATTATGGAATCACACCCTCTACCTATCTACATACACCATCTATGCAGCACATTATCAGCAGCCAGTGCCACAGGAGAATACTGAGTACAAGTGAGACATACAGCATCTATGAAGGGATGACATCAGAAGTCTACTAAGGACATGTGTCTGGTAACAGTTTTGCAGCCATCTGGGGTTGTAAAAGTTGCCACTGCAAATGTGTGTAAACCAGACCTGAATTAATTTACAGTCACATGTTAAGCACTACTGTATTTGAGCATCCTACCTATCCAGTTATACATTCTAGAGCAGCTACTCCCAACCCGGTGTATGCGTACCCCCAGGGGTACATGCTTGGTCAGTTAGGGGTACACAGAAAAAAATTAATGGCGGAAAAGTTTTTTTTAATATCAAAAAATCCCAAGTTAGGCACTTTCACTATCATAGGATTTACTTACTCCATGCAGGAAGTCTGTCCTATGATAGTGAAAGTGTCAATGTATTCCCATATTTACTGTTTACAGTAGGAAGAAGAAGGTTGCGTCTCTGTATTGTGGTCCTATAGAAATGTGGGAAGGAGACTGCAGTACTGCTTGTGCTTGTGTTTAGTGTGGGAATGAGGGTGTTTGGTCATGGGAGGAGGTCTTTACTAGAATTCCTGTAATTACCTCTCAAGTGTCCCTCATTATGAGGAACATTCCTCATTTTGAATCTTAAAATGCTCATGTTCCTCGAAGTTCCACATTAAAAGGATGTGTCATACATTCATTATTATGAATATGTTTAACTATCAATGGTAAATAGTACTGAATCATATTAATTCATCAAAAGAATTTTCTATAAGTATAATAGCACATTTAACTATACTGTGAGCTTCCTAGTTGAAGTTGTTAATAAGCCATTATTACATGTTCCACATTTTGCCCATTTGTTCCACATTACGAGGGCTGATGTTCCTCATTTTGGAGATGGAAGGTTGAGAGCTATGTCTGTAAAAAGTAAGAACTTAGCAGAAATACTGACATAGTACTTGAAGATCATGTCAGTGATGTTGCGGGAAAGGAAACTGGCTCTTAGCTGATACATGAAAACCAAGTGAAATAACTTCTTGGAAGGCAATTATAACATGTGTATGGACCTGGATGCAGTTGGTATTTATTGTGAGAAAGTTCTTTTGCTCTTTTTTTTGTGATAGCAGGTGTAAAAAAGCATATGACCTAATAATTTGTTGGGAGTTACCCTTTAATTTCTGGGTGATATGTGGTCTTTCCCTTGCAAGTGATAAGTGGGCTAAGGAAGATTTGACAGGTGCTAAGTAATGCTCTATCTCTCCCCTCCTTTTTATTATTATTATTGTAGACCTGTTGGATTCTGCTTGGCACTTGGTGTGTGGAGATCGATGGTTCTTTTCCAGACTTGATTTGTAGTACTTGCTAAGATATACTTTATGCTTGGGTTAGAAATGTAATAGTGATATGTATTAATAATTACATTATTTTAATAACTTTTGTTTGGGAAGAGACGTTTAATTTTTTGAAATAATGGTGAAATGTTGTATGCCTTTTGGGTGAACATGCACATGATCATCAGGGAGGCCAAAGGTGAAAAGCAGGCTTGCCAGAATGCAAAATGGAAGTTTGGCTTAAACGTTCAATATTGATTGTCAAGTACATTGTAAATATGTGCTTTGTAGTTTTATGAGATGCTACTGGATTGTGTGTGTGTGTGTGTGTGTGTGTGTGTGTGTGTGTGTGTGTGTGTGTGTGTGTGTGTGTGTGTGTGTGTGTGTGTGTGTGTGTGTGTGTGTGTGTGTGTAGGTGTGTGCATATTTGTGGGTACGTGTGCATGTGTGTGCGTGTGTGTGTGTGTGTGTGTGTGTGTGTGTGTGTGTGTGTGTGTGTGTGTGTGTGTGTGTGTGTGTGTTTCTGCGTCTGGCAGCCTCAGAAGGTGTTACAGGGGGTTCAAATTTCTACATTTACTTTCCAAACATGTCAAAGTTATCAGTGGCCCAGGAAACTGTATTTTAAATGTGTAATGTTTGCCAAAGAGACAAAACTATGGAAGTAAATTAACTTAGACTGCTCTCAGTTAGTGAAGCTGCCTAGTTTAACTAAGCTGGAGAAGCAAGTGGGATTCAAAAAAGTACAAGTCATGTTGTTAAAAGTTAGTCTGACATTTTAAAGTGGAATTCAGTGTTTTGCCTATGCTCTTAGCACTGATGATGTAACATAGACAATTTATTCTTCAAGGGCAGCAGGCACTGAATTTTTACATGAAACACTGAAATATAAAGTTGTTTGCTAGCAGCAACCTTTAAGATTGTGCATACTGACTGATTTGAAAACCGCCCAAAGTTAAACTTAATCTACCACTGGCCAGTTGCATTTTCTTTGAATGTAGGTTTCAATGCTGATTCAGTGAATGCGACTTTCAATGGCAGAGAAGTTTTAATGCTAAGTCTGTTTTCAGTGTGAGACTATATTGCTTTGTTTAGCAAGTGTCTATCAGTGTTTGTGCTATAAAATTTGAAATAAAAGTTTTAAATTAAATCCAAATATCTGTAATCATTGTAGAAGAAAACAGTGTACACAATGACAGTTTTGAACAGTGTTTATGGCAAATGGGGAGAAGTGAGGAATAGGCAAGTAATGGGACACTGGAATGGCTTAGGGGGAGAGGTGATTACATGTGTTTTGCTTTCATGTACTACTCTAGAATTTTTGACATAAAAAGTTAAGAACCCTATTTTTTCCTGATCTTGTTAACGTACAGTATTTTTTATCACTAGATATTCTGATATGGATAAGTAGCTGAAACCTGGCACAAGAAAAGAGCTGATGCATAATACAGGAAGTGATCAAAGTACTTCTCAAGACATATTCATAATTTTTGTGCAAAACACTAGCCATGCACAGTCCTTAGTTTCTCAAAGAGAGAGAAAAAGAGAAAGTACTGTGATGAATACATGAAATATGGATTTTTGAACGTGGGAGATGAAGACTGTCCTAAACCCCAGTGTGTGGTGTGTGGGGAAGTTATGTCAAATGGCAGCATGAAACCTTCCCTACTTTTACGACATTTAGAAATGAAACATGTTAACTATAAAAACAAGGAATATAGTTTTTTTAAATGCTTAGTGGAAAATAACAAAAGATTGAATTTGACATTGTACATCCTGTCAGGTAACAAAGATTACGAAAACGCGGTTGAAGCTAGTTACCATATTAGTTACCGTATTGCTAAATGTGGTAAAAGTCATACTATAGCAGAGAATCTAATATCTCCCTGTATAACAAATGCCGTTTGATGTATACTTGGAGAAGAACATGTGCAGAAAATGAACACTATCCCTTTTTCGAACAATACAATATCTCTAAGAATTGAAGATATGTCTGATGATGTTGAGATGACAATAATAGGTAGAATTAAAAGCAATAACATTTCCATTATTCAAGTTGATGAAAGCACAGATGTTGCCAATTGTGCTATTTTGCCTGTTATTGCGAGGTATTTGAAAAATAATGAAGTTGAAAAAAAACTTTTGCTTTGTCATCCTCTGTCAGAACGCACAATAAGTTGGGATATATTTAATATTATTTCAAAGAAAAGGAGATTAATTGGTCTAATTGTTGCAGATTATGTACCGATGGTGCCAAGTCAATGTCAGGGATTTACTCCAGTATTCGTGGTCTTGTCATGTAGGTAGCTCCCAATATAAGTTGAAGCCACTCCTTCATCCACAAAGTCTGGCATGTAAGAACTTCCCTGGTGAATTAAAACTCATTTTGGATGAAGCTGTGAAAAGTGGTGAATTTTATAAAGTCAAAGTCTACAAACTCAAGAATTTTCAAAGCTCTGTGTGAAGAGATGATGACTCCTCATTCTACTCTGCTCCTTCATACAGAAGTAAGGTGGCTTTCTCATGGTAAAGTATTTACCCAGCTGTTTGAACTTAAATATGAAGTCCAGGTGTTTTTTGAAGACCATCCTTTCCTCCTTGCTTCCAAGTTACACAACTGTAATTGGTTTCAGGTGCTTGCGTATTTATCAGATATTTTCCAGAATATAAACAAATGAAATTTGACACTTCAGAATAATTCAATAATGATCTTCAATGTCTCAAACAAAATTGAATCTATGATTAAAAATAGATTTTTGGAGGTCATGTCTTTAAATGGCCCACCTGAGGTATTTGAAACTCTGCATAATTTCTTATCTGAAAACAAGCGTTGTCTCTGCTGGGAAATAAGCAAGAAAATAATCGGAGTTCGAGAAGTACTTCTCAAACCTGAAGAAGAAAACTATTGGATCTCAAATCCTTTTGAAGAACATTACATCTGGGCAGCTAAATTATCAGTCAAGGAGAAAGGGGAGTTGATTGAACTTTCAACTGATACTACTTTAAAAGCTGAATTCAAAGGACATGTTCTTATTACCTTTTTGGCAAACATCAGCAGAGAATATAACCAGCTTTCTGACAAGGTCGTTAAGTTTTTTTTGCCATTTACAAGTACTGAACTGGTGGAGAGAGCTTTCTCTTCTTATGTCTTTATTAAAACCAAATATCGTAATAAGCTGAATGCAGTTCCAAATTTACAATTGCACCTTTCATCAGCTGAACCCAATTTCAAAAAGCTATGTGCCTCAAAACAGGCACAAGGATAGCACTAAATATATGTTTAAGTTAAACCCCAGGATTCATCAAGCCATATTTTCTGTGCAGGAACAGTGTAGCCATTCCTTATAGGTTCATAAGTTCATACGTTGGTACTAGGCTATCAGACCTAGGGCCTTTACAAGCCTAGCCATAACAATTCCCTGGATATTTCTTCCCACAATATTTACTTCCCTGAATCCCTGTGTAGCAGGGCAACTGACGTGATCCCAGGGTGAATTTCTTATCTCCCATCCAGTCGTCAAGATTCCTTTGGAAGAGGGCTAAGGAGATGCTCTGCTTGACATGTATTGGCAATCTATTCCAGAGTCTGGGGAGTCTCTGGGTCAGGAACCTATCCCTTCAGCATGTTTTGTTCATTGTGATGACAAGGTTTAGATCCCTGGGGCGTGTGGCTCTTAGGGATTGGGATTTCTTTAAGTGGAGCATGTCCAACAGCTCAGGGTTTGACATGGCCTTGTATGTTAAGCAGAGATCACCTCTGAGTAGATGATATGCCACAGAGTATAGCTGGAGTTTTGTTAGACGGTCAGCATAGGGCATCTGCTTTAGGCCTGTGATTCTTTTAGTGAGGTATTTCTGTGGCCTTTCCAGCTGTTGCAGATGTCTTGTGAGGTACATACCAAATGGGGCATTGTAGTCTATAAAGGGTGTAATGAGGGATGAGTACAGTGAGACAATGACCTCCTTTTTTCTGGATGAAAAGCCCTTAGTGATGAGGTGTGCCACATAGAAGGATTTCCTGACTGTTGTGGCGATGTGGTCATCGAAGGTGAGACCACTGTCCACCTGTGTCCCCAAGTCTCTCATCACACTTTCGGTGTTTAGTGTACAGCTACCTATGTGGTAATTCATGGGTGCATGGTTTTTCCCAAAGGAGATAACTATACATTTCTTGGCATTAAGCTTGAGCCCATTGCTCTGGCACCAAGCAAATGTTTCTGTAAGGCCATTTTGTAGAATATCCACATCATTTGGGGCTTCAATAATGGCTCCCAGTTTGCAGTCATCTGCAAACTTTGTTAGCCAGAGTCCCTCAGTGTTGGCCTGTACTTCAGAGAAGTAGATGCCAAACAAGAGCGGTCCCAGGACTGCACCCTGAGGTACTTCACTTGTCACTTGTCTGGAGCTGGATTTGGAGTCAGCTACTTTTACAGTCTGGGTTCTGTCAGTAAGCCAGTTGGCAACCCATCGAGTGATGTAGGGATTTATGCCCAGCTTAGTAAGTTTATCTATGATTCCAGAGTGGGGGATGGAGTCAAAGACCTTGGTGAGGTTCAGATAGGCTGTGTGGATGGCCTTACCCTCACCCACAGCTCTGGAGACTGATTTGAAGACGTCAATCAGGTCCAGGAAACAAGATAGGCCCTTCACAAACCCAAACTGGGTGGGGTCCAGTGTTTGTAGGTTGCCAATGTCTTTGTTTATAAGTTCCATGATAATGCATTCTATGTCCTTGCAGATCAGGCTCGTCAGACTGATGGGATGGTAGTTTCTGCCTTCTGTTGTATAGTTTGTTTATGGCAGGGGACCACCAGATTGGCTTCCTTTTTTTGGAGAGGATGGCACGATTCATGCATGAGTGGATATGCTTGAACAGTGCCTTAGTGTAGGATTCAGCAGTCGAACTTTCAGCTCCCGTCTGCATGGGTGTCATGAAGTTTGTCACTTCTGACTTGTGTAGCATGAAGTTGGCTTTGGAGAAGTTTTTTACGGAGGTTTCCTTACTGGGGAGGGGTAGGGATGGGATGTGGATGTCAAGGCTGATTTGTTTATAGTCAGACGACCAATGAGGGGTCTGGTGTGGAGCATCTATCTCCCATGTTGGTACTGACCAGGTCTAGGATATTGGAGCCCCTCATGGGACAATGGATTAGGTGATCCAGGGCATTGGAATTTATGAATTCCAAGAACCATTGGGAAAAGGTGTTGGTAACTGAGTAGTTTTCCTAGTTAATGGCGGGGTAGTTGAAATCACCCAATATCAGGGCGTTTGGTTGTATCTTAATATTTTCCAGTATGTTTAGAAAGGTGTAGTGAGAATCTTGGGGCATGGTGGGGGATCTGTAGCAAGCTACAATTTGGATTGCAGTCTTACCTAGTGTCAGTTGCACCTGGAGAATTTTAGATGCATTGTGTTGAGCAACTAGCCTGGAGGTGTGAATATCCTTGGTGAATATGGACACTCCTCCACCTTTATTGTTTCGGTCTTGGTTTGGTGGCCGAAAAGTGTGGTAAGAGTTGTAGCCTGGTATTGCAGGGGTGCTCTCTGGAGCCTTGAACCAGGTCTGAGTTCCTGCACAGATATTGATGTTCTCTATTTTTAGGAGTGTCTCGAGAGAGTGCATTTTGAGGTTTAGACTTCTAGCATTGAGTAGCATTACCTTCAGATTTTGCATGCCTGTATCTGTTGCATGCTTGTGCCTGCATGGAAAATGGCCACCGAGCAATCCAGCAAACAGCCGAATTGATGTGCACGAGTGTTCCTTCACTGTTCCTGCATGGAACAGTGTAGCCATTCCTGCATGGAAAATGGCTGCTGAGCGATCCAGCAAATAGCCGATCTGACGTGCACTAGCGCGCGTACCTACACTGTTCCTGCATGGATATGGCTGCAGTATGCCAATTACCTCATTTGCTGGTGAAAACCATGCAAATGAGGTGAATTAGTGATTCACCAAGCAGCCAGGTATCCATGCAGGAACAGTGTTATCTGCAGAAATGTATTCGGTTACTAACCAAATACATTTTTGCAAATAAAACAAAGGCATGACAGCTCTCAAAAAAGCATGTATTACAGCAGTTAGGCATTCCAATGGACAAATATATGGCCACTGGCATGGAAAACTGCTTATTTTTTATAAAAATCAAACTTTTGTTTTGGCCAATCTCGGCCCTTTAAGCATAGGGCAGAGCCGTGCAAACGGGATCGGGCAGAAAATAAAATAAAAAATGCTGAAAAGTCAATTCTAAGGGAAATCTGCATTTTGCCACTGTAATCTATGGCATGCAGAATGAAAACAATACCAGGGAACAGTGGTTTTCAAGGGAGGCTCTGTGTAAGTGCAGTAACTATGGACTTAGGCAGTGGGGTATGCAAATGAGGGGAAATTTACTAAATCACAGAAATCTTCTAAGTCCCAAACTGCACCTAACCGTGTAGGTGCTCTAGCACGATGGTGTAACTAGAAGGAACAACATACATAAAAAGGGTGTGTAAGGCATGTTGTAAGTACATTGGAGCCATAAGGCACACAGATAAGTTTAGCTAAGCACAGCTAAGCAAGGGGGCAGGGGTATGTGTCTGAGGCTGTATTGTCTTATTCCATGAACTGAAGAGTGTGTCCACACCCAGGGGAGGGCCATTTCTTACTGTTTACATTAGCTAAATGCGTTTGCGCAGTGTGCACCCTGTCTTAAAAAAAAAAAAATGGAAATATGGAAATGGCAGGATTATTTACATTTGGGCACCGGGTTTGTGGGTGCGCCTCGAGGCTTATAAGGGGAGGAAATAGGAAGGGGGAAAAGAAAAAAAAAAGAAAAATAGCAGAATTAAAGCAATCAAGTACAAATAACGGGTCTATATTAGATATTCGAATGCTTAAAAGTTCGAATCACTAAAGAACAAACTTTAGTGATCGAACGCTTAAAAGTTTGAATATCTATAAAAGAATATTTTAAAAAACGAAAAAGTAAAGGGTTTAAGCAGGGGGGTAAGCCCCCCATGCACCCTCCACACCCCCACTAGTTAAATATACCAACTTCAGTGTGCTACAGTGTGGAAATGGAAAATTTCCCATTTTCTACACTGTAGCGTGATTGTGGAGTTGGTATATTTAAGTAGCGGAGGGCTATGGGGGTGCATTGGGGCTTGCCCCCTGCTTACACCCTTTAGTTTTTCTTTTTTTTATTTTGTTTTTTTTTTTTAATTTTTATGTATATTCGAACATTTAAGCATTTAATCACTAAAGTTCGTTCTTTAGTGATTCGAACTTTTAAGCGTTTGAACATCTAATATGTTGTTGTTGTGTCTTTCGGCTTTTCCCGGTTAGAGGTCGCCACGGTGGAACTCCGGTCCGCTAATGATTGCAGTAGATTTTTATGTGCCAAGTTGCCAGCTCTGATGCACAACCTTCAACGAAGGTATGCCCATTCATGCATGTCTCCACACAGAAGATGCTTTAGCTGAGAATCGAACAGGACAAAGTCTTACTGTGAGGTGACAACGCTACCGCAGCACCACCACCGCAGCCCAAATAACATAACTGTCAGATGGAATGCATCATAGTCAGCCAATCATACAAGCAGCATCTGCAGCACAACAATATAAAGTATGGAAACACCTTACAGTCTGTTTTTTCTCACAAACTCTGCACTATTGGTGTACACAAGCAGGGCAATTTTAACTGGAAAAATGTTTGGGGATGCCATCGCTTTGATCCATCAGTATGTGCTAGAGGCTGATGGCAGAGAAGAGGATAATGCTGACAACTACCACAGACCAAGGAGGAGAAGAGTGTTCAGACCCAGGTTAACTTACAAGGGGCTACATGATCTAGAGATAGATTGCTACAGGGTGGGCAGAGACATACTTCAGCAAAATCACCGAGCTGTGCCAGCCTCAACCCAGAGCTAGAACCAACAGAGGGGAACAGATCTCAGTGGATACCAAGGTATGTGTAGCCATAAGATGTCTAGCTACAGGTACTTTCCAAAGACCTACTGGGGGCATCATGTGGGTCCCACAGGCATCTGCATCCAGGGTACTTCACCAGTTCCTGGATGGCATGCTAGAACATACTGGTGAGCACATTTACTTCCCCAACACCCATGAGGAGAGGACCAGCAATATGTGTCTCTTCCACCATGTAGCAGAATACCCGGAGGTACTGGGTGACATAGACTGCACCCATATCCACATCAAAGCACCACCCGGTGAACAGGGTAGGCTCTACATAAACCGTAAGGGATTCCCCTCCATCAACTGCCAGGTTGTGTGCAATGCCTTGGGCATTATCATAAATGTGTGTTCTGGCAGCCCTGGAAACTATCATGACTCCCACATCTGGCATTTGTCACAGCTGTACCAGGCATTTGCCAGTGGGGGTATCCTGTATGGCCATCTGGTGCGGGATGCTGGCTATGCACTGGAGCCGTGGATGATGACACGCATTAGAAATGCGCACACACCCACACAAGAATGCAGTAATGAGGCACATGCACAAACCAGCATCATTATAGAGCGTGTGTTTGGGATGGTCAAGTCATGGTTACACTGCCTTGACATATCTGGTGGAGCCTTGCAGTACTCTCCAGTCACATGTTCACACATGTTCATAGGTTCATAGGTTCATAAATTAGTACTAGGCTAACCGCCCTTGCAAGACATTTTAAGCCTAGCCAGTTATCCCTTCTGAGACTCAAACCCTGCACCTTGTGTTTGTAAGGCAAACACCTTAACCATTAGGCCACCCTCCCAACTTCATTGTATGTGCCATGCTACACAATGATCCTATGGAAACAGCTGATGATCCTGTGGAAACAGCTGCAGCAGGAACAGCACGAGGAGGGCCGCACAGCCCCCCGCCATTGCCAAGGTCCCCATAGGCACAGAGGGACTCACATGAGGAGGCCCCTGAGCCTGCTCCTGTAGGCAGACAGAGGTGTGCCCAGTATGCTCAGGCCTTGGCAAAGAGGCAATGCATAGCATACACACTGACACTGTAGGGACCCCAGGGATTGACACCTCTCTCTAACTTGCACACACAGTAAAATGGATGACACACACATCACATTACCTGTAACTTATCATGTATAGGCAGTGTACTATGTGCATCCAACATCTGTGGCCTACTGGGGTAGCAGCACTCAGCTGACAGGTATGTGGGACAACAGGAAATGTCTGGCCAAAACCGACCTCCACACACTATGCAGTAGTACCCAAGGTGGAAAATACCACTGCAGTATATGTGTGGGGACAGCTAATTGGAGGGTCATAGGTCACAGGCATGGATGTCAGTGTGGGGGTCCCTTACCCACCCCTCACACCCGCACACCAAGTCAGCTGTAGAAAACCACAGACAAATGTCTGTTAAAGGCACACAAATGGTAACAATGTTGAATTACCCCCATACAGACTCACACAGTGATAGCACAGCAGGACATGCAGTTGCAGTAAGGCTATGAAGGGTAAGAAGGCTGAATCACAAATGTATGCCAGTAAAATCTGACCTGGCCTCTTTACTGATATGCCTCAAGACCCCAAGACAGGGCAAAATAGTATGGTAAATGGAACCAAAATGTAAAGCTAATATCAGCACGGTCTGTGCAAATGTGTACAGTTGACAGGTGTACCCCCCCATATACCCACACACATGCAGTAACATGTAGGTTTGCAGGGAAATAGCATAGCACACATTGGCAGGGCTATACCAATACACATGAAAACATGTTGCCTATCCACAATATGCAGGGGTCAATGAGTTATGTATATGTGCGGTTAATACTGTCAGGATCTGGCCAGCATGTTCTCCTGGCAGCTGTCTTGTAGTGCCCTAGGTACAGTGCTGCCTTTGACAGGGCCATGTGCAGATAACTGCAGTGCCAATAGTTATGCATGTCAGTGACACCCACTACTCTGCCACTGACATAACTGGAAGTCACAGTGCTATGTGGAATATACTACACATATAAGTGACATCTTGAAGGATGTGTAGCTGAGGTGCCAAGGCTTTGGTGAATATAAGTGCTTTATGGTACTGTTGCCAGTGGTTATTCTCAATAATCCTTTTGTCTTATGCTTGCTTTTACATATAATGGACATGCCTGCACAGTAGGATGCACTCTGCGCCCACACCCATAACTCCCAACCTTTGACAGCAAGAAGGGCAGAAATAAAAGTGGAACAAAGACACAATGATAGGCATGTGTTGTAAATATCGCCCTTACATACTGAAAAGGTTGGTAGGGTGAGGGGTTTGCAGTAGCAGGAATTGTCTGAAGGTTATGTAGTCTTAAACAGTATGTCTGTCATTATTTTGTAACATCACTCTTCGATTATATGTAACTAACTTGCCATAAAAACACAAGTTTACATAGAAAGGATGAAAACACTAGCCAAACACCTGGACAACCTGTCAAACAATGTACACTTGAGAGGTACAAGCAGGAGATCCCCAGCCAGTATATCACCAGGTTGCTGGACTGTTTACACAGCCATGTCATTACTAAATTGGCTGTAGCCACACCTCACAAATGGCCTTGCTGGGCAAGAATTTACATAGCTGCCCTCATAATATTGGTCTATGCATTACACAACTAGTATTCCTCTGGTAAAACACTGTGATGATATGAGGATGTCTGGCACTAGGTAATGACACAATACATTGCAGATTCAGACTACAGATATGTCAGAAAATGTCTGCTAAACAAAACAAGTACCCTGAGGAAAGTCCTGTGTACTCTTGAGAGGTATGGCTGTAGCACACAAAACCCTGGACTGGAGTACACCTATCTCTGGAATGGAGTCTCACTCCAACTACAGAAGGTCACATTGGGCATGCTCCTACACTTAGAGAATCACAGGACATAATGGAACCCACATTGAAATATATGACTGCATTGTGTATATATGTCTGTGCATACAGACAGCTATGTACACCTCAACTGTCCCCACACACACACATCAGACAGGATTACCCTCAGCTAGCTGTAGGTGGCCCATATGTGATATATCTGCATCTGTTGCATGAGATACACACACACATATATATGGGCAACAGATGACATATGTCAAGCATGCACACACATAGATGTGGAGAACTGAGAGACAGACAGTGATAGAGAGAGAGAGAGACAGGGGGACACAGAAAGAGTGAGTCACACACACGGATACCCTGAATGGCATACAGTGATGTCCTGCTGTGGACAGTGACATACCAGTTGTAAACAGTTGCACATGCCAGCATAAAAGGAGAGCCCCACTGGGTAACAGTGCTGAGGTTGGGTTTATACAATCATAAGTTCACAGGTAGGTACTAGTTTATCGGCCCAAGGGCCTACGTAAGCCTAGCCAACAAGATTCCCTGGCTTACGCCACCCAAGAAAGTTATTTTCTTGTGCCCCATTGAGCAGAGCCACCAAAGTGATCCCCGGGGTGTATTTCCTATTTCCCATCCACTCATCAAGATTTTTCTTGAAGAGTGCTAATGAGGAACTTTGCTTGACATAAATGGGTAGCTTGTTCCAGAGTATGGGAAGTCTCTGGGACAGGAATCTATCCCTCCAACATATCCTGTTTATTGTGGTGACAAGGTTTAGGTTCCTAGAGCATGTAGCTCTGAGGGATTGGGATTTCTTTAGGTGTAGCATGTCCAACAGCTCTGGGTTTGTTATAGCTTTATATGTTAGGCAGAGGTCACCTCAGAGTAGTTGATATGCTATGGAGTAAAGCTGGAGTTTTTTGAGATGGCCAGTGTATGGCATCTGTTGAGGCCAGTAATCCTCTTTGTGAAGTACTTCTGTGGCCTTTCCAGCTGCTGCAGATGTCTTGTGAGATATAGTCCAAAAGGGACATTGTACTCTATAATGGGTCTAATGTGTGTCAAGTAGAGGGGAACAAGGACCTCTTTTTTCCTAGATGAGAACCGTTTTATGATGAGGTGTGCCACATAGAAGGATTTCCTGACTACTGTGGCGATGTGATTATCATATGAGAGACTACTGTCCACCTGGGTCCCCAGGTCTCTTATCACACATTCTGCATTAAGTAGATTGATGCCTATGTGGTAGTTCATGGATACAGAGTTTTTACCAAAAGGGATGACAATGCACTTTTTGGCACTGAGCTTGAGGCCATGGTGTGACACCAGGCATCTGTCTCAACGAGGCCCTTCTGTAGGATGTCCACATCTTTTGGGGACTCAACTATGGCTCCTAATTTGCAGTCATCTGCTTACTTCATTAGCCAAAGGCCTTCTGTGTTAGCCTATACTTCAGAGAAGTAGATACTAAACAGGAGAGGTCCCAAGACTGAACCCTGTGGTACTCCACTTCTCACTGGTTTGAAGTCAGATTTGGAGCCTGCAATTTTTACAGTGTGGGTTCTGTCAGTGAGCCAATTGGAAAACCATCTTGTGACGTAGGGATTTATACCTAGTTTAGTGAGTTTAGCTATAATTCCAGAATGGGGGATGGTGTTGAAAGCCTTGGCGAGGTCAAGATAGGTTGTGTGAACCACCTTACCCTCATCTACAGCTTTGGTGACTGCCTCATAGAAGTTGATCAGGATCAGGAGGCATGATCTGCCTTTAACAAACCCAAACTGGGTAGGGTCCAGAGTTTGGAAGTTACCAATGTCTTTGTTTATGAGTTCCATGATGATATGTTCCATTTCCTTACAGACCAGGCTCATCAGGCAAATAGGGCGATAGTTCCTGGGATCAGTGCTGGCTCCCCATTTGTAGAGTGGGATAACTGTTGCTGTGCGCCATTCAGTGGGCACAAAGCCTGATCTGAGATTATGATTGAACATGGTGCTTAGGTGGGGAGCCAGTTTGTTCTGACGTTCGTGTAAAATGCAGCCTGGGATGTTGTCCAGTCCCATGGATGCTGTGTTTTGGGCTTTAGAGAGTACAGCTTTTACCCGCATAGTTGTGATTACAGAGACTTTGCATTCTTCCTGTATAGATATGGGCCCTTTAGGGGATGAGAGGGAGGTAAAGTTAGCACTGAACCTATCTGCCAGGACATTGGCAATATCAGTTGGTTCTGTAATTTTCATGCCATTGTGCTGTAACTCAGAGCAGATCTGCGTGTTGCCATTGAGATTCTTGGCATAGCTATAGAATGCTTTGTGGTTGCCCCTAGAATCAGTGGCAATTTTGTTTTCATAGCTAGCTCTGGAGGATCTTATAAGGGAGCTCAGCTTCTTACTGAGGCTGACCAGGGAACTCATCCACTCATGGGATTTTACTCTCTTTTGCAACAGTTTCTTCCTTCTGTGTTGTACGAGCACATCCACTCATGCATGAATCGTGCCATCCCAAATAGAACCAAAATGCTCTCATCCAAAAAAAGGAAGCCAATCTGGTGGTCCCCTGCCATAAACAAACTTTACAACAAAAGGAAGAAACTTTTGCAGAAAAGAGGAAAATCCCAGGATGCAAAAAACTCCCTTACTAGCCTCAGTAAGAAACTGAGATGCCTCATAAAATCCTCCAAAGCTAGTTATGAAAATAAAATTGCCAAAGATTCCAAAGACAACCACAAAGCATTCTATAACTATGTCAAGAATCTAAATGGCAATGCTCAGATCTGCTCTGAGCTAAAACAGAATTGCAATAAATATACTGATCCAAAGGATATTGCCAATATCCTGGCAGATCGATTCAGTGCCAACTTCACCCCCCTCACCCCGTAAATGGCCCATCTCAATACCGGAAGATTGCCAAATTCCAGTAATAACGGCCACACAGGTACAAAACGCACTCTCTAAAGCCAAGAATACAGCATCCATGGGACCAGATGACATCCCAGGCTGTGTACTACATGAACTACAATATGAACTGGCACCTCACCTAAGTGTCATGTTTAATCATAGCCTCACCTCAGATTTCGTGCCCACTGAGTGGCTTAGAGCTACAGTTATCCCAATCCAAGGGGATCCACCTTGGATCCCGGAAACTACCTTCCCATCAGTCTGACAAGCCTTATCTGCAAGGCCATGGAGCGTATTATCATGGAACTTATAAACAAAGACATTGGCAACCTTCAAACACTGGACCCCACCCAGTATGGGTTTGTGAAGGGCCTATCTTGTCTCCTGAACCTGATTGACTTCTTTGAATCAGTCTCCAGAGCCATGGACAAGGGTAAGGTGGTCCACACAGCCTATCTAGACCTTGCCAAGGCCTTTGACACCATCCCCCACTCTGGAATCATAGATAAACTTACTAAGTTGGGTATTAATCCCTATGTCACCCAATGGGTTGCTAAATGGCTTACTGATAGAACCCACACTGTAAAAGTAGCCGACTCAAATCCAGCTCCAGACAAGTGACAAGTGGAGTACCTCAGGGTTCAGTCCTGGGCCGCTCTTGTTTGGCATCTACTTCTCTGAAGTACAGGTCAACACTAAGGGACTCTGGCTAACAAAGTTTGCAGACGACTGCAAACTGGGAGCCATTATTGAATCCCCAAATGATGTGGATACTCTACAAAAGGGCCTTACAGAAACAGATGCTTGGTGCCAGAGCCATGGGCTCAAGCTCAATGCCAAGAAATGTATTGTTATCCCTTTGGGAAAAACATGTATCCATGAATTACCATATAGGTGGCAGTACACTAAACACAGAAAGTGTGATAAGAGACTTAGGGACACAGGTGGACAGTGGTCTCACCTTCGATAACCACATCGCCACAACAGTCAGGAAATCCTTCTATGTGGCACACCTCATCACGAAGGGCTTTTCATCCAGAAAAAAGGAGGTCATTGTCTCACTGTACTCATCCCTCATTAGACCCATTATAGAATACAACGCCCCATTTGGTATGTACCTCTCAAGACATCTGCAACAACTTGAAAGGCCTCAGAAATACCTCACTAAAAGAATCACAGGCCTAAAGCAGATGCCCTACGCTGACCGCCTTAAAAAACTCCAGCTATACTCTGTCGCATATTGTCTACACAGAGGCGATCTCTGCTTAACATACAAGGCCATGTCAAACCCAGAGCTGTTGGACATGCTACACTTAAAGAAATCCCAATCCCTCAGAGCTACACGCTCCAGGGATCTAAACCTTGTCATCACAATAAACAAAACATGCTGGAGGGATAGGTTCCTGACCCAGAGACTCCCCAGACTCTGGAATAGATTGCCCATACATGTCAAGCAGAGTGCCTCTTTGGACCTCTTCAAGAGGAACCTTGATGATTGGATGGGAGAAAGGAAATTCACCCCAGGGATCACGTCAGTCACCCTGCTAGACAGGGGTCCAGGAAAGTAAATAATGTGGGAAGAAATAGCCAGGGAATTGTTATGGCTAGGCTTGTATAGGCCCTAGGGCTGATAGCCTAGTACCAACCTATGAACCTATGAACCTATGAACCTATGGCAGGGGACCACCAAATTGGCTTCCTTTTTTTGGAGGATAGATTCTTGATTCTGTTTGGGATAGCACGATCCTTGCACTTGTGCAAGTGCTTATAGAGTGCATTTGTGTAGGATTCAGCAGTTGTAACTGTATTGTCCATCTGCATGGGTGTCATGAAGTTCACCACTTCTGTCTTAAGAAGCATGAAGGTGGATTTGGAGAATTTTTTTACCATGATTTCCTTAATGGGGGGGTGGGGGCAGGATATGGATATCTAGGGTTATTAGCTTATGGTCGGATCTGACCAACGAGGAGTTGACTTCAGGTGTGAAAGGTCTAGGATACTGTTGTCCCTGGTGGGGGTGTGGATAAGTTGATCCAGGGCATTAGAATTTATGAATTCCAGAAAGCGTTGAGCTATCACATCACCTGCGTGTGTGTGTGTGTGTGTGTGTGTGTGTGTGTGTGTGTGTGTGTGTGTGTGTGTGTGTGTGTGTGTGTGTGTGTGTGTGACAGTTGTGTATGCGAGAGTGAGGGAGTGTGTGTTTGTAGGTGAAACAGTTTTAGGCCATTCCCACCCACAACACTTCCCAATGCCCCAAATTATCAGTCCTGCTGATGTCTTTCTCCTTATCAGCACCTTTGGTCAGTTGTTAGCCCAGTAAGCTCCATAGTGTGTGAGATAACTGTGTAACACTATAGTACAAATCACTAGCTAGACATGGGTTCCAATCTCAGATCTGGAAAATGTGTGTGTGTGTGTGTGTGTGTGTGTGTGTGTGTGTGTGTGTGTGTGTGTGTGTGTGTGTGTGTGTGTGTGTTTGTAAGAAGAAGTCATACACTACTTAACTTACTTATATAATCAGGCTGAATCATGTGACTAAAACTAATTAAAAATATAGTACAGTTTTACACTAAACACAATAAAATCAAGAAATGCATATGCTGACTTATCCATATTATTTTACATGTTATTATAACACTGTAAAAATATAAATCAATCCTAATGCCTGAATAATAAGATGACATCCTCTCACTCCATAGCTGTACATATCAGACTCATCAGGTTAAAGGGCTGATAATTCCCAGGGCCTGTATTCGCTACCCCTTTATGGAGAGGGATGACTGTAGCAGTGTACCATTTGGGAGGGACAAAGCCTGAGGTGAGGCTGTGACTGAAAAGGACAAACAGATGTGGTGCCAGTTATCTTTGTAGTTCATGTAGAACACAGCCAGGGATCATTTTGGGTCCCATGGAAGCTGTATTCTTGCAAGTGGACAATGCAGGTTTAACCTGGACAGCTCTAATCCTGGGTGCCTGGCATTCTTCTGGCATTTTGAATGATAATCTGGGGGGAGAAAGGAGTAAAGCTGGCACTGAATGTGTTGGCAAGAATGTTGGCAATATCTGTTGGCTCAGTATAGGAGCAAGCATTGTGCAGTAACTCAGAGCACTTCTGGGTACTGCCATGGAGGTGCTTAATGTCACTATCAAAGGCTTTGTAATTGTTGTCAGTGTCTGCTGCAATTCTGCCATCATATCTGGCTTTAGATGATTTCATGAGGGATCTCAAGTTGTTGAGGCTAATAAAGGAGTTTTACAACTCTGGGGACTCCACCTTTTTCTGCAACAGCTTCTTCTTTCTGTTGAACAAGTTATTAATGGCAGGGGACCACCAGAATGGCCTCCAGTGTTTGGAGGAGAGTGCCATGATTCTGTTGGGTATGGCTAGTTTCATGCACTGATGTACATGTTTGTACAGTGCATTTGTGTATGATGTGGCAGTCATGCAGGTATTTTCCATTGGCATGGGTGCTGTGAAGTTAGCCACTGCTGTTTTAGGAGTCCAAAGTCAGCTTTGGATAACTTTTCAAGGTGGTTACCTTTGTGGGGGGAGTGGGTGAGATGTGGATTTCCATGGTGATTACTTTATGGTTGGATCTGACCAGGTAGAACTTGACTACTGTCATCAAGCAATGGTCCCATATGTTAATAATCAACACAGGTCAAGGATGTTGCTTCCTCTACTGGGTGTCAGAATGAGCTGGTCCAGGAATTGGAAGTGAAATTCCAGAAAGTGTTGGGCAAGTGTATTGGTGCTTAAATATCTTTCCCAGTTGATGGAGGGGTAGTTTAAGTCTCCTAGTATGAGAGTGTTGGGTTGGACCCTGATAGATTCCAGGGTGTTGCGGAATGTGGATTGAGAGTCTAGGGACATGGATGGGGACCTATAGCAGGCTAGAACCTGGATGGCACTATTACCCAATGTCAGTTGTACCTGAAGTATATCAGATGCATTATTCTGGGATACTAGTTTGGAGGTATGCATAGACCTTGGGACCCAGGTGGACAGTAGTCTCTCCTTTGATAATCACATTGCCACAGTATTCAGGAAATCCTTCTACATAGCACACCTCATCACAAAAGGGTTTTCATCCAGAAAAAAATAGGTCATAGTTCCCCTCTACTCGACACTCATTAGACCCATTATAGAGTACAATGCCCCTTTTGGAATGTACCTCACAAGACATCTGCAGCAGCTGGAAAGGCCACAGAAGTACCTCACAAACAGAATTACTGGCCTCATACAGATGCCTTACACTGATCATCTCAAAAAAACTCCAGCTGTACTCTGTAGCATATCACCTACTCTAAGGTGATCTCTGCCTAACATATAAAGCTATGTCAAACCCAGAGCTGTTGGACATGCTACCCCTAAAGAAATCCCAATCCCTCCGAGCAACACGCTCTAGGGACCTAAACCTTGTCACCACAATAAACAGGACTTGCTGGAGGGATAGATTACTGTCCCAGAGACTCCCCATACTCTGGAACAAGCTACCCATCTATGTCAAGCAAAGTTCCTCATTAACATTCTTCAAGAAAAATCTTGATGAGTGGATGGGAAATAGGAAATACACCCCGGGGATCACTTCTGTGGCTCTGCTTGAAAGGGGCACAGGAAATTAACTTTTTTGCGGTGGTGTAAGCCAGGGAACTTTGTTGGCTAGGCTTACTTAGGCCCTTGAGTGATAGCCTAGTACCTACCTATGAACCTATGACTATGGAGACACCACTGCCTTTGGAGCTGTGGTCCATGTTCTGGGTCTGATAGGTGTGAAATGTGGAATGAGATATAGCCTGGTGGTGCAGGGGTTCTGTCTGCTGCTGTAAACCAGATCTCCATTACAGCACAAATGTCAATGTTCTCTACTTTGAGGAGTGCTTTGAGTGACTGCATCTCAAGATTTAGATGTCTAGTGTTGAACAGCATGACCCTCAGATTGTATTTATGTATAGCTGTTACGGTGGTAATTTGATTTGGAACACCACCTAAAAAGGCACTATAGGGATGGCAAGACACTTAGCCAGTACCTGGAAACCCAGGGGTGACAGATGCAGGCCATCTCTGGCAAGCCATCGCAGTCTGTCAATCATGTCATCCCAAGCAGACAGATACTGGATCCCCTGAGAATGACACCAGGCACTTAAACCAATTGTTGAAGCAATAATTTGTTGTTTGTACTGCTGTATCATTCTGGGTGACAGTAGTATACTGCTCAGGTCTACTATCATACCTGCCTGGCCCACATAATCTGAGAGCTCCACCATGTCTCTTTTCATATAGTCCAGGGAGGTATGTCTCAGGTCATTCACACACACACATGGACAACGACAGAGTGATACTTGTAGTTGCTGTGGAGTGACCTGACTGGGTGTGTTATGTGTTGGCTTCTGGCACAGCTGACTCTTACCTTCTCCGCGTTCAGCCTAGTGAGTGGGACATCTGTGTGCCTCACTACTGAGTCACCTATGATGAGTGTACTGGGCAAGGTGGTTAGCCTTAGGGGCTTAGGTTAAGGGGAACACTGTGTAGGTGAGATATGTGTCCTGTGGTTTGTGCTGTGTTGTGGTGGTCAAGTAGGTGTATGTCTTAGTGGTCTCTGCTGTTTGGGTAAATGTCTAGTGAGTGCCTCTGTGAAGGTGGGTGTGTGGTTTTTGTTTGTATGTCAGAGCTGCAATAGTGGGTGTTCTGGAGGAGTATGGGTTCCATGTGGTGTGGTGCAGGTGTTGACCCTTCTCCTCTTGACCAGCTAGTCCAGTCTTTGCTGGAGAGTGCATATCTTTCAATTTGGTGATATTGGGGTATCTCTCACAAGTCTGAGTGTTGGGAGTTTAGAGGAGAGGGTTGTCTGTGTACATGAGGCAGTTGCAACAGTGCCTCAGAATGCCCAAGTGCACCAGGTTAATGGGAAAAAGTACAGAGAACTCCCTTTAATCATGCCAGGAGGGGTGGTCATAACTATTAAGTACTGGAGCTAATTCCATCAGGAGCGACTACTGCTGATGGCTCTCAGATGTGCTGGGATAATTGATACAAAAACCTGTTGAAATGCAAAGCTATTAGGCTATTTGAAGTGCAAGAGAGAAAGAACTAGCAAGATCTAAGGGAAAAACTGAAGGCAGACTTTCTGGCACCTGTAATAGTTTACCTCAGCTGTGCAGTTATCAGCACATTTGGCCAGTAAGGTCTGTAGTGCATGTGATAACTGTGTAACACTATAGTACAAATAACTAGATAGGCAGCGTTTCTAATCTCAATACCGGCAAGTAAGTGTGTGTGTGTGTGTGTGTGTGTGTGTGTGTGTGTGTGTGTGTGTGTGTGTGTGTGTGTGTGTGTGTGTGTGTGTGTGTGTGTGTGTGTGTGTGTGTGTTTGTAAGAAGAAGTCATACACTACTTAACTTACTTATATAATCAGGCTGAATCATGTGACTAAAACTAATTAAAAATATAGTACAGTTTTACACTAAACACAATAAAATCAAGAAATGCATATGCTGACTTATCCATATTATTTTACATGTTATTATAACACTGTAAAAATATAAATCAATCCTAATGCCTGAATAATAAGATGACATCCTCTCACTCCATAGCTGTACATATCAGACTCATCAGGTTAAAGGGCTGATAATTCCCAGGGCCTGTATTAGCTACCCCTTTATGGAGAGGGATGACTGTAGCAGTGTACCATTTGGGAGGGACAAAGCCTGAGGTGAGGCTGTGACTGAAAAGGACAAACAGATGTGGTGCCAGTTATCTTTGTAGTTCATGTAGAACACAGCCAGGGATCATTTTGGGTCCCATGGAAGCTGTATTCTTGCAAGTGGACAATGCAGGTTTAACCTGGACAGCTCTAATCCTGGGTGCCTGGCATTCTTCTGGCATTTTGAATGATAATCTGGGGGGAGAAAGGAGTAAAGCTGGCACTGAATGTGTTGGCAAGAATGTTGGCAATATCTGTTGGCTCAGTATAGGAGCAAGCATTGTGCAGTAACTCAGAGCACTTCTGGGTACTGCCATGGAGGTGCTTAATGTCACTATCAAAGGCTTTGTAATTGTTGTCAGTGTCTGCTGCAATTCTGCCATCATATCTGGCTTTAGATGATTTCATGAGGGATCTCAAGTTGTTGAGGCTAATAAAGGAGTTTTACAACTCTGGGGACTCCACCTTTTTCTGCAACAGCTTCTTCTTTCTGTTGAACAAGTTATTAATGGCAGGGGACCACCAGAATGGCCTCCAGTGTTTGGAGGAGAGTGCCATGATTCTGTTGGGTATGGCTAGTTTCATGCACTGATGTACATGTTTGTACAGTGCATTTGTGTATGATGTGGCAGTCATGCAGGTATTTTCCATTGGCATGGGTGCTGTGAAGTTAGCCACTGCTGTTTTTAGGAGTCCAAAGTCAGCTTTGGATAACTTTTTCAAGGTGGTTACCTTTGTGGGGGGAGTGGGTGAGATGTGGATTTCCATGGTGATTACTTTATGGTTGGATCTGACCAGGTAGAACTTGACTACTGTCATCAAGCAATGGTCCCATATGTTAATAATCAACACAGGTCAAGGATGTTGCTTCCTCTACTGGGTGTCAGAATGAGCTGGTCCAGGGAATTGGAAGTGACGAATTCCAGAAAGTGTTGGGCAAGTGTATTGGTGCTTAAATATCTTTCCCAGTTGATGGAGGGGTAGTTTAAGTCTCCTAGTATGAGAGTGTTGGGTTGGACCCTGATAGATTCCAGGGTGTTGCGGAATGTGGATTGAGAGTCTAGGGACATGGATGGGGACCTATAGCAGGCTAGAACCTGGATGGCACTATTACCCAATGTCAGTTGTACCTGAAGTATCTCAGATGCATTATTCTGGGATACTAGTTTGGAGGTATGCATAGACCTTGGGACCCAGGTGGACAGTAGTCTCTCCTTTGATAATCACATTGCCACAGTATTCAGGAAATCCTTCTACATAGCACACCTCATCACAAAAGGGTTTTCATCCAGAAAAAAATAGGTCATAGTTCCCCTCTACTCGACACTCATTAGACCCATTATAGAGTACAATGCCCCTTTTGGAATGTACCTCACAAGACATCTGCAGCAGCTGGAAAGGCCACAGAAGTACCTCACAAACAGAATTACTGGCCTCATACAGATGCCTTACACTGATCATCTCAAAAAAACTCCAGCTGTACTCTGTAGCATATCACCTACTCTAAGGTGATCTCTGCCTAACATATAAAGCTATGTCAAACCCAGAGCTGTTGGACATGCTACCCCTAAAGAAATCCCAATCCCTCCGAGCAACACGCTCTAGGGACCTAAACCTTGTCACCACAATAAACAGGACTTGCTGGAGGGATAGATTACTGTCCCAGAGACTCCCCATACTCTGGAACAAGCTACCCATCTATGTCAAGCAAAGTTCCTCATTAACATTCTTCAAGAAAAATCTTGATGAGTGGATGGGAAATAGGAAATACACCCCGGGGATCACTTCTGTGGCTCTGCTTGAAAGGGGCACAGGAAATTAACTTTGCGGTGGTGTAAGCCAGGGAACTTTGTTGGCTAGGCTTACTTAGGCCCTTGAGTGATAGCCTAGTACCTACCTATGAACCTATGACTATGGAGACACCACTGCCTTTGGAGCTGTGGTCCATGTTCTGGGTCTGATAGGTGTGAAATGTGGAATGAGATATAGCCTGGTGGTGCAGGGGTTCTGTCTGCTGCTGTAAACCAGATCTCCATTACAGCACAAATGTCAATGTTCTCTACTTTGAGGAGTGCTTTGAGTGACTGCATCTCAAGATTTAGATGTCTAGTGTTGAACAGCATGACCCTCAGATTGTATTTATGTATAGCTGTTACGGTGGTAATTTGATTTGGAACACCACCTAAAAAGGCACTATAGGGATGGCAAGACACTTAGCCAGTACCTGGAAACCCAGGGTGACAGATGCAGGCCATCTCTGGCAAGCCATCGCAGTCTGTCAATCATGTCATCCCAAGCAGACAGATACTGGATCCCCTGAGAATGACACCAGGCACTTAAACCAATTGTTGAAGCAATAATTTGTTGTTTGTACTGCTGTATCATTCTGGGTGACAGTAGTATACTGCTCAGGTCTACTATCATACCTGCCTGGCCCACATAATCTGAGAGCTCCACCATGTCTCTTTTCATATAGTCCAGGGAGGTATGTCTCAGGTCATTCACACACACACATGGACAACGACAGAGTGATACTTGTAGTTGCTGTGGAGTGACCTGACTGGGTGTGTTATGTGTTGGCTTCTGGCACAGCTGACTCTTACCTTCTCAGCGTTGAGACTAGTGAGTGGGACATCTGTGTGCCTCACTACTGAGTCACCTATGATGAGTGTACTGGGCAAGGTGGTTAGCCTTAGGGGCTTAGGTTAAGGGGAACACTGTGTAGGTGAGATATGTGTCCTGTGGTTTGTGCTGTGTTGTGGTGGTCAAGTAGGTGTATGTCTTAGTGGTCTCTGCTGTTTGGGTAAATGTCTAGTGAGTGCCTCTGTGAAGGTGGGTGTGTGGTTTTTGTTTGTATGTCAGAGCTGCAATAGTGGGTGTTCTGGAGGAGTATGGGTTCCATGTGGTGTGGTGCAGGTGTTGACCCTTCTCCTCTTGACCAGCTAGTCCAGTCTTTGCTGGAGAGTGCATATCTTTCAATTTGGTGATATTGGGGTATCTCTCACAAGTCTGAGTGTTGGGAGTTTAGAGGAGAGGGTTGTCTGTGTACATGAGGCAGTTGCAACAGTGCCTCAGAATGCCCAAGTGCACCAGGTTAATGGGAAAAAGTACAGAGAACTCCCCTTTAATCATGCCAGGAGGGGTGGTCATAACTATTAAGTACTGGAGCTAATTCCATCAGGAACGACTACTGCTGATGGCTCTCAGATGTGCTGGGATAATTGATACAAAAACCTGTTGAAATGCAAAGCTATTAGGCTATTTGAAGTGCAAGAGAGAAAGAACTAGCAAGATCTAAGGGAAAAACTGAAGGCAGACTTTCTGGCACCTGTAATAGTTTACCTCAGCTGTGCAGTTATCAGCACTTTTGGCCAGTAAGGTCTGTAGTGCATGTGATAACTGTGTAACACTATAGTACAAATAACTAGATAGGCAGCGTTTCTAATCTCAATACCGGCAAGTAAGTGTGTGTGTGTGTGTGTGTGCGTGTGTGTTTGTGTGTGTGTGTGTGTGTGTGTGTGTGTGTGTGTGTGTGTGTGTGTGTGTGTGTGTGTGTGTGTGTGTGTGAGAATCATGTACTGTGTGGGTTATACCATTTTGAGTTGTGTACCACCCTGTAAACTTGCCATCACCCTACTTTACTAGGCCTACAGATATCATTCATCTTAGAAGTAGCTTGGGAAATGTAGGTTTACTAATCTGTATATTGCCAGCTGTGTTTATGTTACTGTGTGCACATCCTGTGTGTCAGTCCTTACTGTGTGTATGCAAAGGATATATAATTTTATCTCCCTCTTCCACCCGGTGGACTCCGGAATACATACCACAGACTTGCCATACACAGTATCATGCATGCCCTCATCAATTGCATCAGGGTTGAGTGTATGGGAAAGAAATGGCAGGGCCAACAGGTGTTGACAGGTGAATCTGTTGCAGTTAATGTAATGGCTACGCTTGCAAGGGATCTGCTGACAGTACTGCAGTAACATGTCCTGTATGTATGAGCCTGTGGTACTACACAACACTGAGGTGAAATGTCTGAAGGCTACCTGTCTATGACAAGGGGTATGTATGCAAGGTCACACTGTCTGACAACAGTGTCCGTCACACACTATTGCACACATAAACAATTGTCACATGTACATATAAAGCTATACTTTGCCTATGACACGGTTGGTGTATTCCCACTCTTCCATACTCCCTCTTGGGAATGTCTGCAGGGCCACAGCCTGCAGATACACAGAAACCTGGAACACAAAGAGATTACAGCATGTCAGATGTGGTACTAACAGCAATAATGAATCCTGGCTAATGATGTACATACAACTGTATGTGTACCCATAACAAATGCAAGCAGACTGCACCTTACATAGTATTACATAGCTACACTGTACTATATTCACCCCTGTGCATCAGACTCATATTAGCATGCCCCTGCATTGATGTTATGGATGGCAGGGATGTGGCACAAGTATCATCATATGCACAAGGTGTGGTGTGAGTTTGCCAGAGGCCTAGGCTGGGCCATACTGTTGACATCATGTGTGTGTGTTTGGGGGGTATCCAATAGATGGGCTGTGCAGAGGTGCTGTGTGTGTCTGGAGGTGACCTGTCTGTGATACAGATGCGTGTTTGTATGTATGCACACAGTCACACCATGTGGGTACCCTACACAGGGGTATGTTGGACAGCTGTGGACTGTACATGGCAGACTGTCCAGTTCACCATCCAGCCACGTGCATGGAAAATGGTCATGCCAGGGGTATCACTGGCACTACCAGGCCCAAGGCCAGATGCAGTACTGCTTCCTGATGGTGACTGCTGTCTACTGGATCTGTGCCCCTGACAGGACCGGCCAGGACCACATGCCCACGGCCTCCCCCAGTTTGAAGTGGACAGCAACCCCCCTTTGGTAGTGCTTGTGTCTCTGCCACTACAGGAGTGTGAAGTGTACAGCCCTGTAGACTTTCAGCTGTTGTTGCTGCTGACCTACATCCATGTGGCCGATGCCTATCTCCCGCAATGCACTCTAGCACAGACATGCCATGGTCGAGGATTGATAAGGTCTCACCCCACCATCTATTCATGACCTCAGTATTTTGATATGTAACCTCAACAAGGTCATGTATGTCGCCACATAAATCAGGAAGAGTTGCATCCACCACCCTGAGTATTTGTCTGGTCCGGTGTTCACTACTTGATTGTGCATCCATGACAGCCTGAAACATGCATCTGGGGACACCTGCTGTGGCACTTGCGACAGCAGCTTCATGTGCAACAGCCCTCCTGTGAGCACCCCTGTCCATCCTCCTGTGTGGGACCTCACCTGCATTCTGGCTATGGCCAGTGTCTACACTCACACCTGCCATAGTCACCACTCTAGCCTGTTCCATGCCACCACCATCTGTAGCCACTGGTGACAGGGCATGTGTGGGCATTGTCGTGGTGTGTGGGGATGGTGTGGACGAGAGTGGGATGCCAACCAATGGCACAGATTCAGCCCCTGACAAGCCCACCTGTACCTCACTATTCCTATCATCATTGTCAGAGTCTGCAGAGACACTGACATCAGTTTCCAAGTGGGAGGGACCCAGAACCCCATCACCACCTGTGAGGGGAAGACAATATATGTACATTAATGCCTGCACTTTGAGGTTGTCTGGTATACACACACACACACACACACACACACACACACACACACACATACACACACACACACACTCTTACAAGTGAGGTGGCACAAATCTGTTACACAGACCTCACATTACACAAATGGTGGTGACATGCATGACATATGGTCCTCAACATCATGCATTGCAGCCAGTTTTACTACTGTAACTAACAATATAGAGCTCTGGGATATGTGAGTAGTGTTAGTAGGTGATGGCCCTTCCCCAGCACCGACTGCACCCATATACACATCACTGCTGTTCACCTGTATATCACAGTGGCAACTACTACAGAACATACCTCACAACTGTACAAATCCTTGCAGGATGTGTAGATATCTGACTCATATGTTTGGTCTGTTTCTCATAACCCCTGTGTTTGTCTGATACACAACTGGGATGATCTGAGGAGTGACATCACTGATTAATGACATACATTTGAGTTTCAGACCTCCAAACCAACAGTAAATGTGTGGTTACACAATTCCTGTTACACCACTAACCTTCTAAGCTTACAGTGGATATGATAAGCGTACACAACCCTGTTAACATGCCATATTCTTGTAATATATAAGATGAGTCCGTAATAATGCATTCAAATATATTACCCACCTTTCATGTGACATATAACCTATGCAATCCAATCAATAAACACACAAATGTGTTACTTGTAAAATCTAATGAATGAAATATGTACAATATGGTGGTTGCATAAGTGTGTACACCCCTAAAGTGATACTTTGTTGAAGCACCTTGTAAGTGACTTACAGCATTCACTCTTCTTGGGAAGGTGTCTATCAGCATGGCACATCTTGACTTGGCATTATTTGGCCACTCTTCCTTGCAAAGGTCCACCAACTCTGTCAGATTTCAAAGACAGCTCATGTGCACAGCCCTTGTCAGGTCACATTGGAGTTTTGCTATCAGGTTTAGGTCTAAGTTCTGGCTGGGCCAATCAATAATCATGAGTGTGTTCAGGTGGAGCCATTCTTAGGTAGCTTTGGATGTATGCTTCAAGTCTTTATCATACTGAATGCTGACACCCCTCCCCATCCCAGCATTCTTGCAGATGCCTGATGGATGTGGGCCAGACATGAGTGTTATTTTGAACTGTTCAGAATTC